>NC_079906.1:11498506-11798506 GCF_024868665.1 Triplophysa rosa | reverse complement strand
CATACTGTGTCATTTTGCTTTGTAAATTTGCATTGTTAAATTTGTTTACCGAGTGTTTTCTGTTTGTCACCTTTTTAGTTTTGTAATAATACAAGTTCAAGTTATGTTGGACTAATTAGTTGTGCTTGCTAAGGTTTTTATTGTGCATCCCTGAACACAAATCCTCAGTATTAAACTTCAGCATGTACTCATCCCTCTGTTTTTCTACAAATGTAAATGCTTTTGCAAATAGTGTGGCTTATTGAGGCGAGGTGAGCTCTTTTTTTTATGCTAAGTGGTTATACATTTGCACTTTGAATGTTTTTGCATGGTTGGTATTAAAATAAGTGGAAAAAGTTTTGTGTAATTACATTGAAGGAGAGACCACCTGAGCCATATCTGGCAACCGGAATATCTCAGAGATTTGAGTCTGGCCTTTTTTGAGTTGGAACACTAAGAAATTACTCAGAACACCTTGTCAAAAGCATAACGGTTCCCTGGCAACCGTCCTTAACACCCTGGCAACCGTCCTCAGCACACTGTGACATTGTGGCAGCAGCTCTTTCATAGGCAACTCATAGTTATTCAGAAAATGTCAAATTCTGGTTGTTAAATAATATCCTGGGCCTTATTTCGCGAGAAATGGACCTTGGCTTTTAGGAGCGTTCTCTGTGTGAGAGGTAATGAACATTTGTTTCTTTTCTTTATGCATTTCCTAAAAGTGGGCACATTTAAACATCCGCTTTAAAGGGATAGTTAACCTAAAAGTGAGAAATCTGTCATCTTTCGTTCACCCTCATGCCAATCAAGACGTATGCAGTATGTAACTCTTTCCTAAGTGGAACACAAAAGAAGATATTTTGAGAAATTTTGTGATTGGTTTTGTGTTCATACAATGGAAGTCAATGGGGTCCAATGTTGTTTGGTTACCAACATTCTTCAAAATTTTGCAGTAGAGAGTCATACAGTTTTGAAGTAACATTATGGTGAATAAATGATGAAAGGATTTTCATTATTTGGTGAACGATACCTTTAAGGGTCGCCGCCTGTTCATGATGTGTTCATGATGAACTGAAATGTGGCATATTTTCAACATCACTTGAATTATGAATTTGTGCACAAATCATATATAACAATAACTTCCTCTGCTTCTTTTGACGTTTGATTTTCACAAGCTTATTGATGGGGCGAGGTGCAAGATTCCAGGCTCTGTGGAGTCAACGGTTACCCACTGAGACCCTGTGAATGAACCTGTCAATCACAAGAACAGTGAATGTCGCTGTGTAGTGCAGATGGCTCAACAGGAAGGTGCAGGCTGTGCTTAGGGGATTTTTCCAATCAAGAAGTGGAAAGTGTTTTGGGAAGATCTGCAACATACGGCTGGTTTTCATGTACAGCACCAAATCATTCGCTGATTTTTCTTCCTATTTCTTTAGCCTGCAAAGCACATTATAGAATATCTCTGTGTGCTCAGAGTTACAACTTATACAGTCTTGATAAACAGTCATGCCTCCTCCACTTTCTTTGTACCATTTCCTTGGTCCTCCACAGAATCATTGTACTTTAATTAAATGACCTATTTATTGATCTTTTTTAGTCTATTTTGTGTATTTATTTAACATTATTTTTAGTTTTTCGATTAATTACTCAAATGTATTTTAAATAAGTATTCTGACGTCAAAGTCCCGTTGTAGGCGAGTTCTGCTGTTTTGTGTTGTTGCTCTACCGAGGAGCGTTTGGTAGCAGTGACTTCTATTTTTAAAGACTTCATGTTTACAAGTTATTGGTAGAACATGATATCAGTTAAAGGGATAGTTCACCCAAAAATGAAAATTCTGCCATGGTTTACTCAATGCCTTGTCGTTTCAATCCTGTATGGCTTTCTTTCTTCTGCAGAATACAAAAGAAGATATTTTGAAGAATGTTGGTAACCGAACAACAGCAGTACCTATTGATTTGCATTGGTTTTGTGTCCATCAGTCAATGGGTACCACCGTGGTTCGGTTACCGACATTCTTCAAAATATCGTCTTGTGTGTTCTGAAGAAGAAAGTCTTCCTGGTTTGAAATGAAAAGAGGATGACAGCATTTTTTATTTTAGGTGAACTATCCCTTTAATTCAGAGTTCTATGGTAGGAAAGATAGAGAGAGAATCATGATGGAGGTCGAATCGTGTTGCCTTTTAAGTCTCTTGCAATTCGATGCATTTCTGTGGCACACATGTTCACTTACCTCAATTATAATTGGACATTATCAGACATTGTGGACTAACGCACACAGATACCCACTACCCAGTTAGCGTTGTGCTGCCTTTCTCCCCCATTGCTCCCAGGCTACATTCACACACATCTGCTTAACTCCTCCCCCAACCAACCCTTACACACGCACACACGCACACTGCCAAACGCGTGGTATCACAATGAATATGAGGGCCACGGGCCCCTATCAGCTCTTTCATCTCGGCTTTCCTCTCTTATTCCTTTCATCTTCATTCTGACTGAGCTCCCCATCCCGCCTCTCCTCCTCTATCAAGTCTGAAATATGAAAAGCGCTGCACTCCAACATCGTAGATTTCACTCACTGTCTGTTTTGCAACCGCGCCATACGTCAGTCTGAAGAGTGACATAATGGCTTTGAAGAATCCTCTTTTTGTCTGATACTTAGAGCACTATAGAGAGGAGAAAAGAACAAGCCGTGTTTTTCCTTTTCTTGCCTTTTTACCACATGGCCTTTGCCTTATCACTGCCATACAGAGACCCAGCACATGGGTTCCTCAGCAGGACACAAGATTTACTCTGTCTACCATTAGCTTTAATCTGTACAGCCATGGGCAAGGCAAACCAACACATACTCAGTGGCTTATAGGTCTTTGCCTTCCCAGCATTTGAGCTCTTGGACAGGGAAACAGAAATAGACAGGCAAAGTCAAACCCCAGATGACCCTCCAGTCAAAAATTAGACAAAATGTAAAGACGTTGCAGGAACACTGTTCCAAATGTTGCATGTTTGAAAGGTTTTAGAGTTATTAGCTATGGTTTTCCTTCTTTCACAAATGATATACTGTATGTAAAGTTTTTGACTTAAAAAAAAGAGGCATCTTAGTAGGCAGCATAATTGAGATGGTTTTGTAACAGTCTTCGCTGTGGGAGCGCTCCTGTGATGCCTTAAAACGCCGCCTCCGCAGACAGCACACAAAGAGTTTGAAACCGAGCAAATCCCTCCACTGACCATTTCCCTTTCTCTCTCTTGCAATGTTAAACTGATTTCATCATCCGCCAACACTGCTGTGCATAGAGAGGCAATCTAATGCATGCATTACTGGAGCACAATTCGCCACTATATATGATTCCTCATTCACAGTGTGAGTGTGTGAGGGAGATTAGTGTATCATTTCAGAGCTTGCTAAGAATCGCCACTGGGATCCAGCCGTGCAAATCAAAGTGCAGATGTAAGTCACATTCTAGCAGTGCTTACACAGAACACAACACATGTGCTGTATAACGGCACCTATAGACCATAGGCGTAAACAACACTGGTCCAAAAGGACTTTTGTTTGTTGTAATTTTAATAACGTTTGTGTAGCGTTAAAAGTACTGAAAGAGGGCGCGCTTGTGCAACATTGTTTATGGCTTGCAAAATAGTCTATACATTGCAAAAACACAAAAACCAGACACTCTGTTTTTCTACCTATAGTTCATTTTATTTACAGTTAAAGTTGCTACAGTACAAATACATTTGAATTGTGTGAAAAATTTATCTTTAGGGTTATATACTGTACATTCGACAATTATGTCAAGCTAATTATTTAAGCTTGGAAACAATATGTAGTCTTTAGAATATCACATTTACAATTTATTTAACAGACTACATAACAAAAATTGGTATGTATTTTAGAAACAGCGTACAGGTTCTTCGTATTTGGCGGTCCTTGGCATCATAAGGTTAGAAAACTCTTTATATAGAAAACACACACAGTGTACTAACAGACAATATTGGGTACATGAAATGGACTACTGTCATAAAATTCATACTTTTCAGCACTCACAGATATAATTGTGTTTAGTGGTTCTTATTGTTTATTTGAAATAACATCTCATCATGATTTAATGTAATTTAGCATCAGTTAACATTGCGCAGTGATATTTGATCGGTTTCTTTCATTTCTGTTTGTTGTCATTGCAACTTTATCATCAAAGCAACGCTGTAGTATGTACTTATAAAAAGGAACAGAATCTGAGTGTGTAAATTATATTATGTACATTAATGTAAATATATCATGGTTTAATTACAGTGTATTTTATAGCCTGATTAATCTAGATTACATACTGTGTGTTGCGTCCTTAGGCCGTGTTCAGACCTGACTTCTTTTTCGAAGCTGCTAGCGTCTGTTTTACATTATAATCCTATGTAAACCGTGTTTTCAAAAAAAGTGCTGAGCGCTTTTTTAAATGCCAGCGCCGGCGTCTTTTTCTGCAGCTCAGGGCGTCTTTTTAAGTTGAAAAAAGTTAAACTTTTCTGACATATTTTTATATGAAATCAAGTTTATTTTTCACCTTTAATAACTTTCGATTGCATTTCTAGCGAGAAATTAGTACTGTAGTTTTAAAATATGTGGTTGGTTTTTGCAAAGACGGTCTCTGTTTATAATTCAAATAGACTTCTGTTATTCTGCCTATGTGAATCCTGTGTGCTGAGCTACAGTACCTTCATGCACAAACGCTGCCAGCTTTTCTTCAATGCTCTTGTCAACTTTTTCTTGTCAAAAAAGACGTCAAGTGTGTTCATGGCTTTACACTGCCTTACAGATCACATTAGCATCTGCTGTTACTCTGTTAGGACACAAACTCAATGCATATACACTAACACACACACAAACCAACAGTTCTCTTCATCCCCACTAGAGTCTCTTGTCAGAGCTGTGTTTCTTGTATAATTGGTGCAGATCTGTTTCAAGTGGATACTGTTACACAGCTATAAGATAATACAGTGGCAGGAACAAAGATGAAGGCGGGCGGTTGAGTAAAGCTGTCCGGGGAGGGGGGAAATCTCATTCACGCTCTTTCTCTCCTCTCACTGGGAGCCCCATGCAGCCCATGCGAAAGATTGTTCATTTCCAGCCTCACCTTACATTTCTGCTTTCATTAGTCTGGCCCGTTTAGACAGCCCGAGAGAGGCCGGACCCCTCGGCTGCCTGGACTCATAATTATTACTGACACGCTCAGCCTGCCCCGCCTCCCCACTGACCTAATCTAGACGAGTGAGAAGGTGTTGCTAGTGCTCTTTACATTATATGACTCTCAGCCAATCTTAGCTTTTACGTCTTTGTTTGGTCTAATCAGAAAGTGGGCGGCGCGGCACGAAAAGTTGCACAGGGGGGAAAGTTGAGACTTAATTAGTTATTCTGCCTTGCTCTCGATAAAGGTCTTTGGGTGGGTGGGTCGATTTCAATTCGTCAGTGCTTTAAGTTAAACTCCACCAATTGTTTTGTTCTTTTGTCTGGAAAAGCTTTTTTATTTCCTTTAGCCAGACGGACTGTGAGCAGGCATGCATGTTAATAAAATCCTTCCAACATCTTTAAATGAAAGTTGGAATATTGAAAGAGCCACATGCTCTTAATTTAATAAACATAAAGCCTATGACCTTGCCAGTGAAAACCCAGCTAAAGTTTTGTGCTATACTGTTTTCTACATAAAATCATTCTACTTAATGTAAAGAACATTCTGTGAAAATACAACCTTGATCTTTAATATTGACTGAGTAAGACCTTGTCAAAAATTTTAATAATTGTTTGGGACGGCAGCTTCTGGGATTTTTTTGTGCAAAATAATGAAAATCATTATTTAATATCTAAAATTATTAGTTTGAAAAGAAAATTAGAGATCCGAATCTATCGATTATGCTGCTGTCCTTCTGAAACCTCATATCTCCATATGTTAATAAATCATTATTGTTAGTCACCCTTCATGTTTGTCAGGGGGTTTTGTAAATATCTAACTAATAGAAAGTATTAAAAAGTGCTTGTCAACTTCGACAGTATTTAATCTCAAGTACTGTGTTTTTTCCATTTTCTGAAAAACTTGAATTTGGACATCTGAGGTTTTGGAAGGACAGCAATGATATAATCATTTACAGCAAGAAACACACATTACCTTTTTGTCATTTTATGGCTATGACTACTTTGATGCTCCAGGCTCGATTTCATAGGCAGGGTCACATATGCAGATTCTCTGACGTATTATTTGACATTCAGACTCACTGTAGAGTAACTGAATATAGCTTTATATAGTTCACTTCTCTTAGATACACTTAGAGCTGTCAATCAGTTATTTTGCAGCTTTTTAAAATGTTAATTACATTTCTGCCATTTCCACTGTATCCATGTCTTAATCCACGCTATATGTCTATATAGCCAGTTATATAGACCAGGATGTACAGTAATTGCAGTCAGGGGAGTCACTTACACTTACATTATGCTAGCCGCATAACACCTCCCTCAACTTACTCCACACCATCTTAAATTCAAATACAGAATATCTTCAAGAAACGGACTCTCCACGTGCCATTGTGAGGAGTTTGTATATTGTTGCGGTAATTGCTCGGTTCTTGACGCTTTGAGTGGGGGCTGTTAGGGTTAAATGGTGTTTGAGGTGTGTGAATGAGTCATAGTCTGTGTGGCATAATAAACACATGTGAGAATGCTCTGTGGCAGTACGGTTCTCCTTGCGTCAGAGGAAGTGAGAGATTCACACTGATGGACAGAGCTAATATGACGATAGTTTGCAGTTGTGTCTACGTATGCATTTCTTTACATTTGCTGGAATTTTGTTTTTAATGCAATTTAAAACATTTTTTTTAATTGGATTAGAGAATAAAGGAGTCAGCTCCAAGAGTGAAAAGCATCCCAGTTGGCTACCACATAAAAGTTGAAAAGGTGTTATGAATGTGCGGCTTAGAAAAATCTAATATACAAGATTTGTATTATTTTAATGACTAGGTTATTTTAAAAGCTGAAAAATATTGAAAAAATAAAGAGTGTTATTAGATGTCCACCTGGCCACATCTGTTCATGGTATCAATACGCAATCTCAAATTTTCTTACCGCATCATAAGTTTAGACCTCAGATGTAAGTGTTGTCATAAACCATGAATTATTCACTGTACTTTATTTTAGTAGCAAGTGTACACCATTGGCATAAACTTGCTCTTGATGAATTCTGTCACATCAGCACTGTGTGACTAAGTGAATTAGATCCAAACACCGTCCAAGAAGATTGGAAATGGTCAGTGACAGCTGGCCTTTCTGGATAGATAATTTATCTGTCAATCATCTAGGCAATTATAGCAGCATTCACTCAAAAGTGAGCGCGTAGAGAGTCTGACTGACTTGAGGCAACTTTTGACGCTACATCTGCACCTCCCTCTGAAAGAATTGAGGAGTCCAGATCAGCCGGAGCAGAGCGCTGGTCTTTGTTTCATTCACGCTCCACTTCACACGGCTATTCTCTGGCCCGGCACTCGCACGAGAGGCTGGGTGTGTTTTCTGTAACCTTGGCCTTTTGAGTTCATAATTCATTTTGCCCAGCCAGAACATGAATGACACAAATGACTCATCATAATGAAATAATCAGACGCTCTAAATGAAAAGCCTTTTGGAATTAATTCATGAGGCTCTGCATCCTCTGCCCTCCGGTTTCTGATTAAATAAAATGAGAAAAATTGACAGTGACAACGAGTGGATTAAATATTAACCACACACCGACAGACAGTGCGGCTTTAACTGGTGTCAGTTAGCTTGTTGATTTTCACGGGCCTTTTAGTGGCAAAAACACCAATGAAAGAGTTGCTAGAATTTCATATTATAGTGTCAGGAATAATTCACTTGTCCACCAGAGAGGAAACCGCTTGTAGTGTGTGTACTCACTTGGGTGTATGCTAGCAAGCTAATCGGCTAGCAGTGTGCTGAATAATTAATGATGATATAAATATATAAAGAGTTAATTTGCAAAACAGATTCTTTTTTAATCGTCAAAAATCATGTTTTTTATGTTGCCATGTCTTCATTGTTTTAATGTGTTAGTTAGCGGTATGTTTTTAGTTATTATTACTTATTTAAAACAACCCAACTGCAGTTTGATTGATAATTGGAATGCACAGTAAAAAAAATGTTTTTATTTTATATCATTATTTTTTATTTTACACATGTTTTTATTTATTTATACACACATAATAGGTCAAAAGTCGAGGGTCGCTCTCTCTCATTCTTTTTTCCCCACATTATTAATAATGGTAAGCTCCTCAATACTATGCCATGGAATAACACAAATGTAGTTAAGATGTAACTATAAAAATCCAAAAAGGTTTGCCTCTTTAGGCTAGTAGCCACTCTTTGTCTAGGATTGCCTAAAGGGATAGTTCACCCAAAAATAACACAATCTCTAATCATTTGTTCACTTTCTTGTGAAGCCAGTGTTGTTTGGTTACCAAAATTCTTCAAAATATCTTCATTTGTGTTCTGCAGAAGAAAGAAATCTTGAGAAAATCATTGTAACAATGTTCAAAGTAAGGAAGGAAGGAGGCGGGAACTGGCGAACATTAAATCAACTTTTAATAAAACAAACCAACAACAAAACGAAAGTAAAGGGCCAACAGCTACCTCACGGTCAACTGCCGGCCACACAAACATAAATAAAACTTAACACAATGTCCAGGTCTGGTCCTCTCTCGTCGTACACTCCTGTCGCTCGTCCTTTTATGCTTCTGTAGCTCCTCCGTGAGAGATGCGAGACCGGTGCAACGCGCAGCTGACACTCATTATCACTCGCGTCACCGGCCTCGCACCGTTCCCTCACGGCTCTCCTCGTTACAATCATGAAATAAAATAATTTTTTAGGTGAACTATCCCTTTAAGGTCTCATCTTGGGTTGGGTTGCCTTTAAAAAGTACATACTGTATGAAAAAGTTCAAAGTGCAAGTAGATGAATGTAGCAAGCACCACAGTATTTACCCTCTTCAGTGAAAAGACTGATGTCTTGCTTAGTTGCCCCTACACATTTTAATGGAACGGGAGGAAGCCACTATTCATAGGACTTTTCCCCAGTTTATATTAATGTCCAACCCCTGCATCAGATGTTTTAATGGACAATGACAGGTGGTCGTTTTGATGCCATTGATCACTGGGGGAAAATGCAGCATCATTTGCCAAAGGTACACTCAAGCATAGATTTGTAAAATGACAGCAGATGAGTGCAGGCATCCCGGTCTATAAGCAATATCATGGTTTATATAGAGTTCGTATAAATCATAGGCCAGGGGAGAGTTTAAGCTTAGCTTTTATGTGTGTCCCCATGTACTGATGTGGAGAAAATGTCTCACAAAAACAGAAATGATAATGACAAAAAACGTATACAACGTATAGAAAACGAACAGTGTGGCTTTTTCTGCATAAATTATCACTTTTCCTTTCTGTATTAAGAGCAATAAGCAATTCTCCTCCCAAGTGAGAAAGTAAACTCATTTTTCTTGTTGATACAAACCCTTAAATTAAAATGATTCTGAAAATGAGAAACAGACCAATGCAAGTGGAAAGTATCTGCTGAATCCGTCATTTTCCTCCGCTTAAAAGGTTTCTCGTTTTGCTGAAGTCATCAAAATGTGAAAGAAAATTAGTTTTTTGTTGTTTGTGTTCAGATAGTTTTTATTAGTATAGTTGGTATGCAACTTCTGAGGTAACACTAAAATCATCCACTTAGACTCGGATCTCAGTTTTGCTAGAGAACGAGAGTGACTGTTGATGAAAAATAAGAAGAGGAGCGTTTGTCCGTAATGCAATTCAAAGTCAATGCTCTCAACTGGCGATGCTCCAGATGACTAGTCTCACAGATGTGCGTCGAATCACTCTGGATGATCTGTTCTGTTGTAGGCATACATAATGTATGGCATCTTTTTCCTGAGTACCCACTACACGGAAGGAGACCTCTCTCTGGGCAAACTCGCTTGTTTTCTATGCATTTCAATATCCACTTGGGTCAAGTATATATTTAGGATGCCCATTGTGTGGGGAAAAGTGTAAATAGTCTGAATGCATCTGCATCTTCACACTGAAGTGGTGACGCTCTGTTTTGTCTGTAGTCTGCTGTGCGTACTTCAGACTTATCCATTTGCGTCTGATTGTATGCTTTTACTTTTTAGCTTCAATATCCAAACCACTTAATGATAGAATTATACTGTTTAATCATGCAATGCAATAAAATCATATCATTTATGGAAAATGTTCTCATTTTCTTTCAAGAGTTTTGTAGAGGTAACAACACACCTGTCTTATTCAAATGAGTGAGTCATGCACACACGTGTTCTCTTTAGTCTGATGTGTATGAATAGTAATGATAATGGTCCTTGTCTTTGCTAGCTAGGGTACTAAATTAGAAACTGCTGAAGGGGCATGTAACAGCCTGAAATAGATCTGAGGTGATAGACTTGCATTGTAACCGATCTAGATATTCTGCAGTATAACGCTCCTGCACAGGTTAGCGGGTCAGCCGTGTTTTTATAAACACCAGTTTCTAGATGAGAACAGGGTCAAACTGGGACTCGTCGTAACTTTGAAATACAGTATACAACTTCTTTAATTAGATCCTTTACTGACTGAAAGGTCACACCCATGTTACAGCATGTACAGTGTGATGAACGCTCGTGATGTGCGTCTGAAAGATGTTTTCTGTCAACAGAATGTGAAAAAGATGTCACGATGTAGTCCTACATGTAATGACATTTAATCAAACTGTGTGCGAAGATGGATAACAGCGGTTCATATGGGATTACAGATGGATTACTTGACAATATGTGCAGCGGATTCGAATAGACCATTTAAAGGCAGGCTTCTCTGTTGGAAGTTACATTAGCATAGTTTCCGACTGAAGAGTTGTCATGCTACTGAATCAGTTTTAAAGCTTTATATTCCATTTCACAACATGTCTTTCAGGAGACCTGAGAAAGTGGGTGGGATGGGTTTTCTCCTTGTGTGCGTGTAGGATGAACATGATCTCAGTGTGGCCCATTCCAATATCTTGTAATATCCTGGCTAAAGCAATTATTGGAGAGTGTAAATTTAAATCTAATGGGCTCTGTCTGTAATATTCAACTGCTCGGCTGGTGAAACAATCATTTAAGTGTTACCTCTGGAAAGGCAAGGCTAATACGTTTTCTGTGACTGTATTCTTGTTGCTTATCCTTCAAAGTCCAAGAGTAAATGCAACTGCAGTAAATTATGCGCATCCAATGCGACGGGGGTGCTGGACCAAGAAACACTAAGGAAAATGTGCAAAGCTTTTTTTATCCTGCACACCTTGAATACCAAGCATGAAAAATGAATCACAACTCTGCTGAAAACGATGCCAAAACAAGCCAGCGGAAATCTTTGCATCAGTGTTTACTGAATCTGTCAGAAGCTGCGTTTTGCATTTCCTAGAGCACAATAGTAATTACAATGCCGTTCTGTGACTCACGCAGATTCTTTGGGTTTGTGGGTGCACATACATATTTCATGATCCTGTGTGCATCTGTGCACATGCATGTATGGCCTTTAGGAAGTATTCGGCAGTATTTAAAGGAAGTGAGATGGAAGATCTTCCACCTTTCTAATGAGAAACAACAAGCTTGCTCACAGCCTTGGGTCAGGCCATAGCTTATAGCAGTCCAAATTTTGACGGTGTAGTGCCAAAAAATATTTGGAAACACAAGCTACATGAAATATATGAATATTGCATTAGTCAATAAAAATAAAAACGACTAAAAAGCTGAAGTTGGCAAGGCCAGTTTTATATAGCACATTTAGTACACAATGGTAATTCAAATTGCTTTACATAAAAACAATTAAAATAATCATACAAAAATAATCACTACAATAAAAACAAGGAATTTAAAAACCTTTAAAATGATATTTTGTTTTATTTAAAGTTCATTAAAACCGTTAAGAATACAATGATTATACAGTACATGAAATACAGTGCAGTCAGTTCGGTTCGGACAAAGCACAGTGCTCATTCAGTAAATGCACAGCTATACAGATGAGTTTTGAGTCTGTATTTAAATGTTGCTAATGTTTTAGCACATCTGATCTCTTCTGGAAGCTGATTCCAGCTACGGGTGGCATAAAAGCTAAAAGCGGATTCCCCTTGTTTAGAGTGAACCCTTGGTATATCTAACTGGCTTGATCCTAATGATCTAAGTGGTCTGTTAGATTTATATTCAGTGAGCATATCTGCAATGCATTTCGGTCCTAGGCCGTTTAGTGATTTATAAATGAGTAACAGTACTATCAATCCTAAAAGTAACTGGAAGCCAGTGTAAGGACCTGCGGACTGGTGTAATATGCTCAGATTTTCTGGTTCTAGTCAGAATCCTGGCAGCAGCGTTTTGTATGAGCTGCAGCTGTCTTATTGTCTTCTTGGGAAGGCCGGTGAGGACCAGTGCAATAATCTACCCTGCTGGTAATAAAGGCATGAACAAGTTATCCAAGTCTTGACTGGAAACAAAACATCTTATTCTTGCAATGTTTTTGAGATGGTAGTATGCTGATTTAGTTAGAACTTTAACATGACTACCGGAACTAAGGTCTGACTCCAGAATCACACCAAGATTCTTGACTTGATTTTTAGTTGTTTGACCCCTAGAGTCAAGGTGTGCATTCACCTTGAGAACTTCATCTTTTTTTCCAAATGCAATGACTTCAGTTTTCTCCTTGTTTAACTGAAGAAAGTTTTGACACATCCAACTGTTAATTTCATCAATGCATTGGCAGAGGGAGTCAATGGGGCTGTAGTCATTTGGCGATAAGGCTATAGGTAAATCTGGGTGTCATCTGCATAGCTGTGATATGCAATTTGGTTCTTTTTCATTATTTTGACTCAGTGTGAGCATATACATGCTGAACAAGAGTGGCACAAGAATTGAGCCTTGTGGGACTCCGCATGTCGATGACGTCCAATTAGACTTATGCTCTCCTATACTCACATAATAACCTCTCCCATCTAAGTATGACCTGAACCATTTAAGGACCGTCCCAGAAAGACCGACTCAGTTTTCTAGTCTCTCTAGAAGTATGTTATGACCGACAGTGTCAAATGCAGCACTAAGATCTATCACTACCATTACTGATAATTTGCCAGAATCAGAATTTATGCGAATATCACTTATTATCTTTATTATCTCTGTGCTGTGATGCGATGCAGCCGGAAACCAGATTGAAACTTGTCCAGTTGTCCATTTGAGTTTAAATAGTTGTTCAGCTGGTAGTGGTTCAGCTGGTTAAAAACAACCTTAGAATACATCTGGTATAATTTATTTCGATATGATCTAATGCAGTGACATTTTTTAAAGGGATAGTTCATGCAAAAATAGAATCCTGACATTTAATCACCCTCATGTCATTAAAAACTTGATGAACACAAAAGATATTTTGAGAAATGTCTCAGGGATTTTGTGTCCATACAATGAAAGTCAATGGGGACCAGTGCTGTTCGGTTGCCAACGTTCTTCAAAATATCTTCTTTTGTGTTCTGCATAGGAAAGAAAGGGTAAACTATGGGTCTTCAGTCTCCGAGTACTTGTATCTGCTTTCTAGTTATAAGCTTGGAGAAATAAGCTATCCTCAACTGCTACTTTGAATCATTCCAAAATGTGTGTCCTCGCTCCAATGTGGTGTAATAAATGACAAGCAGATATGACAAGATAAACTGCTTTGAGCACTTCCTGAGATAGCAGAGTGGATGGGGGAACACCGAGAGCAGTTTGTGTTCAGTTTGGCTCTCCTGATGCATTTATCAGACAACAGTGCATCACCCCTTTCTCACCCCGACATGCATCTTGAACACCTCTGTCCCTTCACAACCCCATGCGCATCACTTAGCACAAAGCCATTTATTCGAATGAGAGTGAAAAGGGAGCATTGAGATGTTGTCACACTGCGAGCTACAGTGAATGCATGTATCATGAAAGGAAAAACATGTTTTCTTTCATGTCACATTTATGTCATGTGGAGTGGTCTTCATTTAGATTGGAACATGCAATCACGCTTGCACATTAAACCTGCTCTGTGAAGACCAGCATGATTCCATGCATGATTTATCCAGCTTTGGCGTTGGTCTAGATGATGAAGATAGATTTTGCGAAGCAAAAAAAACAAAACAATACATTTATAAATTTAAATTAAAACTATTCGAGATCGTCCATTTCTTTTCATTCGTTTCTTTTTTAACTTGATGTTAATTTTCAATAATCAACTTAATATTTTTTATTGTTTATTAATTGTTTAATATTTTGTATTGATACAGTATGTTTCTTTTTTGTTATCTTTGTTTTTTGTGTTCTGTGATCATCAGTCATCAGGATTTTCTCCCATCTGATATCAAATGCATGTTTTCACTTGCGCGCATTCCTGCTACCTAGCAACCCCATGAAATCAGTCTGCCACGTCACTGTCTGCGACGCTTTTCATGTCGAGGTCAAAGCGACACGTGAAGCTCACGTCGAGTGATGCATTCAAAGCCCTGATGCAAGCCATGCCATGGGGCCTTGAGTTTCTCTCTCTCTAGCGTTTTCATCATCTACCCCTGTGTGTTTGTATTTCTTACACCACATGCCTGAACCCAGCATCCGGCACACTGTGACTAAAGAGATGTGTTGGGAGGTGCACCTCCAGCTTTATTTACTTATATTTTGATTATTTACAGCATTGAGAGTTGCAGACTGACTGCTCTGTGAGATAGCGGCCAGGGAGTCGTGGGGTCGCGCTTCAGAGTGTTAAACTGTATGCAAATTGACGGCAATATTTGCCAGCGAACCTCATAATGGGATACTTGATGGCTTAAATAAATAGCAGTCATACACACACACGCACGATTATGTACACAGCCAAACCTGGCAGGCCTGGCGTTGTGAAAGGGAAATAAAGGTGACAATCGGCGCACAGCTTCGCTCCAGCGAAACGACGAACATGTTTTTCCTTAAGTTATTTATCGCCAGAGTGCTCTTGCAAAGAAAGGAAATAAATAAATAAAACTAACAGCACTCATCAGAAGCTACAATCTCCAGCTCTCAAGGTGCAGCAGAGATTTAAGGCTTTACAAGCTAGAAATGTATAAACCTTTGAATGTTCAGAGCCAGTAGTTTCAAAGGACTTATTTGAAGTTGCTTTAACTGCTGAGAGGCAGCGGATTGAAGAGGTAAATTTTTAGGTGGCTGTGATGGAGCCTGAGTGGAGTTTTCAAAACAAGAATTTTTAATAACCTTATTTGAGGAACATGTCACACCAAAGTCAAATTTGCTTTGAACTACTGGTTTATTTCATTTTTTATTTTTTTTTATTCAGCATAAAACGAAAAGATTTCGGTTTATAGTGTGTTTGGAATGGAATTTAGAAAAACACTTTTAATATGAAGTGCTTAATTTTTGCATTTCCCAAGATTTGCGTTTATGAACACTCTCCGTTTTTTTAGTCCCATACAAAATCATGCCGTCGTTGAGCAAGTGTTGTTATATCGAGCTGGGCGGGACACTCAAACAAACAGGTTTGTGCAGTTAAAAGAAATAAAACACAAGTATGAAGGCAAGCACTGCATATCCCATCAGTCAAGATGTTTGGACAGAGTCTCCTGACCTTCTGCTTGGTCTCTCTCAGCCTCTCCAGAGGAGTGAGTTGACAAGTTGTGTGTGTGCACTCACCCTCAGCTATATTTACGAGGCTTCTAACAGTCTTGAAGGGCTCTTCGCTGTGTTTCATGTTGGCTTGTGTCACTTGGGAATCCACTTAATTCAGAGTGTCCTGGCTGTTCTATAGGATTTGGTGTCCCGGCGCACCCAGAAGAAGAATTATTTGACACCTTGAACATTTATCTTGAACCTGTTCGTGTACAGGGGCTGTTAAGGCTGAAGTGTGTAATTTCTGTGCCATGAGTGTCACACATCAGAATTACAAAAATAATGAACGTTGTCAAACAGATTTCACCAAACACTTTTCCTGTATGCTGTTGGTCGAACAAATAGATGCTCTTGGTCTGTTACTCTGCTATTGGTAGAATCAACCTACAAAATGTCCCACATGCTGTTGTCTCTGTATGTTAAGCTGAATAGGAGAAAGTATTAAAAAAAAAGTGCACACTCATTTTCATGCAATGTGCTGGTATATACAGTATAGCTTGCATTCTGCCATTTGACTTCCTATTGAGTAACAGTATTAGCAATGTGAGTTTTTTTTTTAAGATTTTATATTTTTATTACCTTAGAATGAGCTATTTCTATCTATATATACCGCAGGTCCCCATGCATGGAATTCACCATGCTGTTTATACAGTAGCCTTAAACGGACAAACTGTGTTTTGTAAATAAGTTATCTACTTCTGTAAAGAAGCGGAAACGTGACGACATCTTAGTTCTGTGTCAGCCACCGTAGTGCTTTGAAAGGGAGGGGAGGGGTGGAGTGAGCCGTTGGTTGCAATTTGCCCCCTCACCAGTAGATGCCGCTAAATTTCGTACCCCTGACCTTTAATTACATCTTTATTATTTACCCATATTATATTATCCTTTATTTTATTTTGTATTTTAGATTTGTTTTTTTATCATTCTTTATTTTTGTTTCGTCTTTGTGTGTGGGTCTGAGACGTTAATATGTCCGCATCAAAAGAAATTTACAAAAGCGATTTTATGTCCATAGAAAGCACATTAAATGTGAGTAAAATGTCTACTTTAGTTTTGTCTACTAAAGTTTTTGGAGAATAAAATGTCACAATTTGGTTGAAATAATGTTACATTGTCATTCAGTGCAACACAATATTAATGTACAAATTCAAACAACATGCTTATTCTGACTTGTACATATTAAAATATATAAATAATAAGGGAGCATATTACATTTTATTGTGCTTTAAATGAGTAAAAAAATCTTATTGACAAATGGGCAAAACCTATAGGAAGAATTTGGCAAAAAATAACTAATTAGCATTTGGGGTGAAAGTAATTAGTCTTTTAATATGTCATAAATTGATTTTTGTTGTAAATATACCTGTTAAGATTGTTACACTGAATGACATTTTAGTGGGCGTTTTCTGTAAATCAGGGAAAATGTATATTTATTTTTTGCTCAGAAAAACAAAAAAACCTATTTCTTTTCTTTTTAAAAGCATTAAAAATTAAAGGCAGTATTACACTTATTATATTGTTTATAGTTTTTATTGGTATTTTTCTTTCTTTCACCTCAGACACTAGAAACATGTTCCTCTATTAAAAGCTTTTTGTCTCCCTCACACACATTTTCTCTCTCTCAGTCGGCTCACAGTGAGGGGTTGGGAGAAGTGTGTAGCCCCTGGCCTGCTGCTGAATCAAAAGCAAGCAGTGAGAAACCTGCTGGAAACGGGGCTTGCTGATTTGATGTGCATGGCAGGACGGCTTTGAACCCCAGTTGCTGGGTGTGCAGATAAAGCTACATTACCGTCCTGCTCATTTTCTGAAGATCAACATCCTGCAGCCATAGAGAATGGCATGCAATCAGCCTTTGCTAAAGACCTGGCATGCCGCATTTTTATACGCATTGCCAGTCGTATCTCATAACAGAACCCCATTCACTGGCAGCCATACCTCCTACCAGTACTCTGCTTACCAGAGGTCACATTCCTTACCAGTATCATTCCCATTACTGGTACATGGCTGATGAGAAGCTACACTTTCCTATAGGGCCTGAATGATCAGATGTAATACCCCAACCATAGACAGTTTACTGAAACTTTTGATTTATTAAATTGGTAACACTTGACAATAAAGTTGTACGTGTTTCATTATAGCAATGTTTTTCAGCAGTTATTATACTTTGTTATTGTCAATGCAAATATTCACTGATCAGGTTGCCAGCACCACCCGGTCCTGTAGATTCATCCTCTATAATATTAGGAAAATTAGACCTTTCCTATCCGTGCATGCTACGCAAGTCCTAGTCCAGGCTCTTGTTCTGTCCAGACTGGACTACTGCGATGCGCTACTGACTGGACTTCCAGCTTGCACAACCAAACCTCTACAGATGATCCAGAATGCAGCAGCAAGAGTGGTCTTCAATGAACCGAAGAGAGCGCACGTCACTCCTCTCTTCATTAAGTTACATTGGCTCCCTATAGTCGCTCGAATCAAATTCAAGACTCTGCTCCTGGCCTACAAGACCACCACTGGTTTGGCACCCCCTTACCTTCACTCGCTAATGCAGACTTATGTACCCGCCAGATCCCTATGCTCTGCAAACGAACGACGTCTTGTGGTGCCATCCCAAAACGGTAAAAAATCTCTCTCACGTACCTTCTCGGGATCGGTTCCACATTTATGGAATGTGCCCACTGCTACAAGATCAGCAGATTCTGTGGCCATCTTTAAGAACCGTCTGAAAACACATCTCTTCCGCCAACACCTGACTGATCAGTTCTGACTTGTATCTCTTTTCTACTCTTTCAACAAAAAAAAACTTCGCTCTGTATACTATGGTGGGCTTTATGAGACCAGTTTTCTTTTATTGCACTTACGTTTTTGCTGTCCTTGTGTTGTTCCAATTGCTTCCATTGTTTTGTAAGTCACTTTGGATAAAAGCGTCTGCTAAATGACTAAATGTATTCATGTTAGTTCACAGTGCATTAACAAATGTTACATTTACAACATTTGATTTTAATATTTCGTTAGTAAATGCCAAAATGAACACAAACTAAGATTAATACTGTAAATGTTGTAGATGTATTGTTCATTGTTAGATCATGTTAGCTATTGCATTAACTAATGTAAACAAATACAACCTTATTGTAAAGTGTTCATGTACTGTAGTTCTGTGTCTGGTGAATTAATGGAACTGTTAAATAAACGCATTCAGGTTTTATTGCATCCTGGTTTCAATTCTCCAGCCTTGAATAGCACAGATGTATTTGTTAATGACAAGTTGCAATTTTGTAATTTAAAGAGTTGCACTCAACCCCTCCTAAGCCTCAGTACACAGAGAGACTCACTTTTGGAGTTGAACAGTAACTTTTTGACACACCGGTGACTCATAATCTTTCAGAAAAGGGATTTAGTTGACTTTACCGGCACACCTGTACTATTTCAGCATGAAAGCTTTTAATTAATCTTTGCTATAACCCAATAAATAGTACAGTATTTTGACACATGCATTGTCCTTTGGGCAGTTTAACATTTCTCATGTATTCATGCAGGTCTGTGTTGTTTATAAGTTTGCATCCTGATTGTCTTCATTGCAGTGATAATAGGTTTAAAGAGGTAACTCCAAATGTCTAATTCAGCTGCTCTTTTGTAGCTGTGTTGTCTAATTTGGAAGAAGCGATTTGTCAGAAGGAGTCTGCAGTAGCTGTATAAGTGTGTGCTTAATAATTTATTTCTGTTGTTTAGACAAGCACCTTTTGCTATAAAACAGTTATTTGTTTTGCTCTTTTTATTAATAGCATTTGTCATGTGTAACTGTCCTGTAGTAGTTTCCATTTGAGCCATGTTGTTTATGTATTAAAATGGAAATGAGAATGCCTGATTGCCTTGCTTTTGGATGTGCTCTCAGCGTTCATCGAGAGCTCTTATAGATGTTGACTTGTTGTTTTTTTTCATTTGACAGATGTGCTTTTGTATAAAGATAATTAGTCAGCGTTTCAG
The DNA here is from genome assembly GCF_024868665.1 of Triplophysa rosa. NCBI lineage: Eukaryota > Metazoa > Chordata > Actinopteri > Cypriniformes > Nemacheilidae > Triplophysa > Triplophysa rosa. The sequence continues at coordinate 11,778,855 of NC_079906.1, read as the reverse complement.
CCTTGTTTTATTTGGAACCTAAAAAACCAGAGATGTTATTGTTCAAAAATATATGCAGATGATGAACTTTTCAGCCTGACTCATGAATTACTTTAGCGTTTAGACAGCAGTCTCACTTAAGGTTTATATAATAAGTTGTTAACAGTAGAACATTGTGTTAGCAACTCGGTGGTCAGGGGTTTGATTCCCAGGGAACACAAATATACTTGAATGCATTGGGAGTCATTTTGGATAGAAGCATCTCTGCCAAATGCATAACTGAAAATATATTTAGGAGTTAGTTTGTTTGTTATTCTTTATAATATGTAGCTTAAAATAGCCCTTTTTGTATATAACTGACATGCCCCCAGTTATAATGGTTGTAATGGCCCCCAAAAGGAAGGCCAAACGCCACCTGCAGTTTGGAGAGATGCTGCTTTACCTGAGAACACGTGGTCAGCTGAAGAAGGAGCTTCATGGGGATCTACTGACATTTGCTTAATCCGTGGTCCAAAATCTCTGCAGTAAAAGCGAATAAAAGGAGAATGTTGTACATGTCTTTCATCAGAATATAAGAACCTAAGAAAGATGATTAAGAAATGTGTGGGGTAACTTGTCACGGACTTGTTTGCTGAAATTAAAACCGCACAAAGTTTGTGTAGAGTACACAGCCTGCGGGACGTATGTGCGTGAGTCATCTAAAAACTTTCTTTAATAAGACAGCTCATCTCGGTGGACCCCTGCAGATATGGAGTTGTCAAATACCTTATTGAGTGCTGAAATGCTTGGCACTTACAAAGCGAGACTGCAGTGACATGGGAAGCCACGAGGATAGATGGGACTAATTTTTAACGGTTTTCAGTGTAGCTGCGAGCCTCGGATTGTGCCGATCCATCATTGTTGTGGTGTGCGGCGCTTTTTAGAAAAAGCCGCTTGTCGTTTGTGGCTGTGGAATTAGCAGGGCTCTGAAACGCAGAATAAACAGGCGCGTTTGTGCTCTGACAGTGGTGACGGGAGAAATGTTGATGTTAAAATGTTGACATTACAAATGATGGCTGTTTTTTATGCCTCTAAGTTTTTTCCATCACTACAGTCTGTTCTGGATTTTGCAACCCCCACCTTCACTGTTTCTCCTCTGCGAAATACTTTCATGTTTTTGTTTTGTATTTTATTGCATTTTTTATAGGAAGTACATTGATGCAACAGATATGCAAGAACAGATTTGTCTTAATGGATAATTCACCTTCAAAATGAAAATTATATCATTATTTACATGCCACATTGTCACTTCAAACCTGTATGACTTTCTTTCTTCTGCAAAACACAAAAGAAGATCTTTTTAAAAAATGTTGATAACAGAAAACCATTGGTCCCCATTGACTTGCATTGGTTTTGTGTCCAGTAGAAGTCAATGGGGACCAACGGTTTTTGGTTACCAACATTTTTCAAAATATGTTGTTTTGTGTTCTGCAGAAGAAAGAAAATCACATAGGTTTAAAATGACAACAAGGTGAGTAAATGATGACAAAATTATTCCTTTAATGGGGCAAGGAGTGGTATTGAAGAATAATAGTATTCTTAAGTATCAACATCCTTGAAACGGAATACATGTTTACTTTACCCATTAACCTCTTATTTGATTTATTCTTTTAAAACGTTTATGTGTAAAATAAATTAAATTCGAGATCTGTTCTTAAAACTCAAAATTCTTTTGATGAAAACCACCCACCTAATATTATGCACAGTTTTTCTTGGACAGGAATTTAAGATCAATATAATAAATGAGATAACCATAATATCATAACGTCTAAATACTGTACATGGAAAAAAATGTGTTTTTATTAGGAGTAACATACAAAATTTACTTTCAAGCCTGTTGGATTGTCATGCAATGTTTCCTTTAATGCTGTACCAAAGCTTTAAGCTGCACCAAAGTCCAAGTGTCAAAGATAAAGCTGTATTTTAAATCTTTACATGTCTTTTGATTGTTACAAAAAAGAAAATGAAGCACAAAACTTTTTTAACATTCACTCTTTTCTCTTATTCCCTCTCTAGGCGGCGAGGTGCCCTACACGACTCTGGCCACGAGGATGATGATGGGGGTCTGGTGGCTGTTCGCTCTGATCGTCATCTCCTCCTACACTGCAAATCTGGCCGCATTTCTCACCATCTCCCGCATCGAAAACTCCATTCAGTGAGTGCGCTGCACGCGTACATTTCAAATGTCACTCGTTATGTAGCTTCAACACTGTAATCATCCCTCCAATAACAAAACAACACTGAAGATGCAGCTTTCCATCTTCATCTGGGTTAAATATGTTGTTTTGCCGGTGGATTTAAATGTCGCTAAAAAGCTCTGAATTCTGGCAGCATTGATTAGGGAGGGGAATTAATTGAAAAGCATTCATCAAACAAAATCAAGAACGAATCAGTTGATTGAATCAATTATACTTGAAGACACGGTGGCGGCCCACGCACGCGAGTAAACACTCAACAGCCCGTGTGTAAATAAATACGCGCGAGACCCCGGCGCGGGTTTCACGCCTGCTTCAGTTAATGCTGCGTGTGTGTGAAACTACTCTCGGGGGCATGCAAACTCCCCGTTTTAATTTCCTGTGGCACAAATTAGATCTATCATTCCAGTGAGAATGACGTCAGACGTCCATGCACCGGTGATTCATTTAACCTGCATGCATGAGCGCACTGGGAACTCAACACGCACACACCCAAACTCGTTCCAAACCCTGTTTGTTTACAGCTGTTTCTTCGCCCACTCTGCGAATCAGCCAATCGCGTTCCGCCATTGGTCATATCAGATGTGTAAAGTTAGCATGTTTACAACTATGAAATTATTGGGTTGATCGGATACATCGATAGCTAGCGGTGATGGAGTTAATTGTGCTTAATCCATTCTTGGATGTCACAGCCACGTAGGCGACGCGTGCGGGACGGTTACCAGGGAGAGAGCGTTTCTTTTTTCAAGATATCAATTTGTTTATTTTTCGTCGCATTAGATTATCATTAATGAGCTGGCGCTTAGATCGCTTGATTCTAGATCTGTGCACCTAATTAGGATTTCCATAAATTTAAATGTATTATCTTTTAATGTGTAGATGATGGCAGGGTCATTACAGAAATAATTACAGCCTAAACTCCGCACCCAGGGGTCTGTTATGTTTGAAAGCAGAGGATGTAGAGCATCAGTCAGGAAGAGCTGAAAGATTTATGAGACGGAGGTGGAGGAGGACGGGTTTGAACACGTTGAGTTTGCGATTACACAGTTTTGACTTGAGATAGAAGTTTAGATTGCTTAATTGATTTCTAAAAGTCTAGCTGTCAGCGCGGTCTGTTTAATATCATATTCTTTAGTGGCCTCGCACATTTATACAAGACTATTGAAAGCGCGTGTTAATGTTCAACTGCTGCTTATATTGACTTGATCTTAACCCGCCGTTAATTAAATCAAGGCAACATCAACTTATCGACAACTCTCACTTACCCTGCATAGATCTTAACCTGCTCGGTCCAGCTCCCAGGATGATCCTTTTTAGGCGAAACCTGATCTTGAGGCAAGTGCAGGTACCAAAACCCGAATCGAGCCTTGAATCAGCTTGCCGAATAAAAGCGGACTGAATATTGAAGAGTATTTTTTAGGATGGTTTTTGTTGTTTTCATCATAGCACTGTGTTGGCTAAGATGCAGCTGTAGTTGCAGAAGGTAGAATTTTTGCTGCAGATGTTTTGTTCATGTTGATTGCCATTGTGTTGAATGATTGGCTTCATGATTTGTTGGATGTGAGACAGCTTAGAAACAAGAAGCACATCACTGATGCTCGCTTTCGTTTAAAACAGCCTCAAAATTACATCCGCTTATTTTTAAACAACGATGGGTTACAGTATAAATGTGCATTATAATGTGTCCTTGTTGGAAAGCAGGTTTGAATATTCATGCATATTGACAAATGATAAGACAATTCGAAATGAGTGGGTTTACAAATATAAAAATAGCTTAGAAACAGATTGTACAACTTTCACCTTGCATATCACTTTTAACGTTGCTGCAAGACCCCCATCTGGTCAGCGTGAACGAGGGCCAGGGGGCTTCTTGATATAGTTTTTTTCTGCTCACCCAGCCTGTGTGCCATGTCGTTTTGCCCGCAGTCTGGCTAGTTACAATCAGTCCGCGCCACAGATGACGATTTTCCCGGGCAAGCGGAGAGATCAGCGAAGCGGCCGTAGCTTTTGAATGCCACCAGATGGTCAACTATAAATTGTGTGAAAACGCGTCTACACAGATCGATTGCTATTCTTGAGGCTAAATGAATTTTGCTGGAACAAGAAAACATTGCCTTGCGAATTTCCCACTGGAATAAATATACAGAAATGGATTAGCCTATAGTCATTGTTATGATGCAGACATTGCGTGTTTCCTATTTTAATAAAAACACGCAAACATGCCTGTCCGCTAAACTAAACCTCAACTTTGACCTTAGATGCACAATCATCAACAGAATAGATTACACTTAAAAATGTACATTAGCTTTAAAATATTGCTCACCAGCCTCACTGTGGTCATTTATAGAACTGCACGTACTTGTAGGCCATTTTAATGGCAATTCTCCATGCAAATGACACCCAACACATAACCGCAATTCATAGGGAGGGTTTGGGATTAAGTGTCGAGATTAATTGGGAGCAATAAAAGATTAACATTCGTGGCCAAGTTCATTAAACCTTCAAAGGGTGCTATAGATGTTAAGTACTAGAGGAAGCTGGTATGAGGACGACAGCTGTCTGATGTAATAATATTTGATAAATTTAAGGTCAGTGTAAGCGTGTGGGACTCTTGATGCCACCGACCCACACTGTGACTTGCTTAAAAAGATTTATTTCGAAATTCACAGTTAGTCAAATGTGCCCTTACACAACATAGTTGATGTTTGATGGTATGACAAGGTTGAGTATTAATACAGTGGGCGAGCACAAATTTGTTTCATTATCAGTTTAGTAAATAAAGTGCAACTTGTTGCTGTAATGACAAGCGCTGTATTTCGATGATAATGTGAAGGAAGGCTGGGGGGCTACATCTTTATTGTGCTTTCCAATTATTTGTGTAATATAAATGTTACTGTGGGGAATTGGCGTCCCCTGGTTGGCTAACTTTTAATTAGATGTACAATATTAACACAAATTGCTGAATAAACAGTATTTGACACAACATGAGCGGTGGAGTGTCAGAGCTTTTAAATGGATTTATACACATTTATGCCGGCACAATTAAGCTGAAACAAGCGTGGCTATTCATGCATCAACAGTGTTGGTTTTGCAAATAATGTCTTAATCGTTGAATTATTACACCCCCAGGCTTCATCCTCAGAATCTGTTTCTCACTTCCTGCGTTCACAAAGTCAGCGATTAGGATTGACTGGGCAATTCCAGCATTATGTATGTGACATTTTCAGTCAAAACTTGAAATATGAATTCTCAACGTATTTCTTAACAATAATGTGGATTCATCTGTTTTTTACTAAACCCCTGATGATGAGTCTATGAACAAGTTTTCTATTTTAAAAGAGGGGAAATTCATACGTCATGGATGTGACAAAAAAAAGACACATTTATGAGAGACAACGTACTTTGTATGATTTCAGTTAAAATGCATGAAATTGCCCAACTGATTATTTATTACTTGAACAGGACTGACAACCATATGTGCTGCTGTGTTTCATTGTTTCCCATCCAGGTCTTTACAAGACCTGGCTAAGCAGACAGACCTGCCGTACGGCACCGTTCTGGACTCGGCCGTGTACGAACAGGTCCGAAGTAAAGGCATGAACCCTTTCGAGAGGGACCCGATGTACTCGCAGATGTGGAGGATGATCAACCGCACCGGAGGAGCGGACAACAACGTGGAGGAATCGAAGGAAGGCATCAGAAAGGTAGGACGCCATGCTCGTCGCCCCGGGCGCCATGACAACTGAGCCCTGAGCGCGCCAACGTTTATCCAATTACGGCGCTTAACTAAGCAACAGTTTGTGAAGACAGCGCTAATGTTCTCTGAATGGAGATATCAAAGTGAAAACACGTTAATGTGGCTTAATGGTGCTTGAGTTATGAGTGATTTAACTCCCCTACCGAATTCCCATACTAATTAGGTGCGGGTTAATGCCTTATTTGTTAAACCACAATTTCTTATTCCTTATTCGGAAACTTGTTTTCACTCTGGAATTTTAAATGAGCTCGAAGGCTGCAATTAAAAAGGCTGGCGAGCGCGTGGATTCAGGAGACAGGATTCAGATCTTGTGAGGATACTGAAGAGTAAAGGGCTGACTTGAGCATTTTGTTAATGTGGGAAAATCTCACAGGTGTTCGGATAAATATTAAATGACAAGGTGACACCTCAGTCTTGCCAGAGGCATCAGTCTCTTTCTTCTGTTGCCTCTCCTCTGTTTCTCCTGCTGCGCTCTCGGTGGGATGTAGGATTCAGAGCGCCCCCTGGTGACTGCTTTCTTGAGCACAATTTACATTTGCATTTGAGGCTTTTACCAGACCTACATAAAGTGCTTGACTTTAATGACAGCATAAAGCAAGTACACCAATAAGAATGTTGTTTGATAAGGAAAAAACAATCCATACAAATCCCATGTTCGATAGAATATTGACAAATTGAAAAAAGAACGTAGTGATGTAGAAATCTCAGACTCGCTTTTGGCCAACAGAATATATCCATCATTATTAAAATGTAAATGCATTAAATTCAGAAACGTAAACATTCTTTGAAACATTCTGCTATTGAATGTTAAAGTTTTGGCCAAGTTTTCTATTTCAGCAAACATTTTTGGTGTTTTTGATTTGATTTGAGTTTGCTCATGTGCTAATGCCTGTTTGTCAGATTTTAACCCTTACCCACACTGCAAAACATGAATACCTGTCCAAAATATGGACATGCGTCCTTTTTTTCTTAAGCTACATCACTCCACAAGAACGCCCTGTGTTTTTCTGTATACGCTGTAAGTAAATCATCAAATGTAGATGAAGGAGGCTCGTATGAAGTATAGCAGTTAGGGAAGGACAGAAGAAGGTCTGTGTCCTAGGGGGACATTTTTCAGGTCATGAGCTCAGATATTTCTATTATGTCTAGCTCAGTGCCCACCAGCGGAGAAATTTTGTACATAGACCATTAGTTGACTTCAAAACATGACGGACAAGGAAAGAGGCAAATGGGAGGGGATTCGGAGAAAGAGAGAGAGAGAAAGGTGCCTTTGACTGCAAACAAGAGTCGATATAAGCCAGCACTAAAAGGATTTCAATCATTTTCCACCGTACACATACTTCATTACTCAAGGCTTATGTGGCCGGCATGTCCCTCGCTTGAGAGAGAGAGAAAAAGGGCCAAACACAGCTAAGAAAGTGATAGCTGGAAGACAAAGCAACCTTAGAAGGGGATGATGGAGGCAGATAAAAAGACATTAAAGGGACAGTTCACCCATAAAAATGAAGATTCTGTTATTTATTTATGTTCATGTCGGTCCAAACAAAATACGTATGTAAAAAAGAGACATTTAGTCAGAGGGGATTAAAGGTATCATTAAATTTGTTCATCTAACCCATGTACTGTATTCCAAGTCTTCTGAAGCCGTACAATAGTTTTATGGAAATCAGAATTAAATTTGTTATTCTTTGATAATGTGCTGAATGAATCATTCCGATCAACCGATTCTTTGAAATGATTCAAAAGAACAGATCAGACACTGCTTCTCTTGTGGACCCAAGGCAGCGCTCTAAACTATGACTAAATGGTCGCATTTTGCGACTATTTTTCCTGCCAGAGCGACAAGTTTTTCTTAATGGTCGCACCTGTGCGACTGCCAAACTGATCAATGTATCATTTTTACGTATTGTAAATTTAATGCGCAGAAATGTTATATTGCGCAAGCGGCGCATTCAGTCACTCATTTTCATCTCCCCTACTTCAACCATTCACTTATCTATCAGTGGCCCCGCCCCCAAAGGCGTAATTCGCGGGTACGAGGCGAAGGACCGAAAGAGCAGACGAGTGAAGCGCTCAATCTTGCAACTGAAATAAATATGCAGAATACAAGAATTTCCCCGGCTAAGGTACAAAACAGCAAAGATAACGAAATGTGTTGCGAGTATTGTATGCATGTGAAGCTAATGCAGGAAACACGTGTTTAAACTTTAAGCACTGAACTATTGTATAAAGCTCTCTAACAATACTGCAAAGCATACAAAACGTTATACATCACACTAAATTATATTTATTTGTAAGTCGCTATTGATAGAAGCCAAACGAGTATCAATGTAGCTTTCATGAAGAATAATCACTAAAAGCCTTCAGGTCTCACGGGTTGTTACTAAATACTAAACGGAGTTCTCTTTCATACCTTCTTACTCTGAAATGGACATATAACCACAAAATAACGTCAAAATGAACAAGAAACCTTGTAAAGGTATTCAGTTTCGTGACCAAACAGTTGGGAAACAAAACACACGTGTGTTCTAGTATAGTGCGCGAGCTCTTAAAGGGGCAGCAGCATAATAAAGATCTCCGTTTATAATGTAAAGTGTTGAAAGAGAGTTTACATATACAATAAAAATAATTCATTTGTAACTGATTCATTAATGTATTAAATACATTTTAAAGAAGTTTTAGTGATTATTTTTTTCTTATCTCACCCCACGACTCTGGTGCTATCAAATGAAGGGCTGGTGCCACCAACTGAATAACTTTGTAGCACCAGTGCCACCTCTCTCAAGTGTTAGTCTAGAGCCCTGACCCAAGGGCAGATCTTGCCTCTGTTCTGTCTGTTATGTGTTCCATGAAAGAAATGAGGACAGTCAGCCTAGTTTGACACAACATGAGGGAGAGCACACGACAACAGAATCGTCAGTCTTGGCTCAACTCTTTCTTTTGGAGAATTGTCGTAGAGGGGACAATTTAATGATGTTTCCTTCATTCCCCAGATTCACACAAACAGCCTGCACAAAGAGCAGTGCTTCTCTCATTACACAAACACTTATTTATCATTTCATTCTCAGCTTGCTCATTAGTGTGTTGTCTCACTGAACAGCACAAAATAGTGCAGCGCATGTGGGAAGTCGTACGGTGATTGTTTAGAAAGCGAAATGATGAGATTTGAGTCATCACCAGCTGAGTCTGAGTCGAAGCATGAGGAGGGTGGCTCTATGGGAAAGATTATAACTCTTTAGCACCTGCTCATGTGCTTGAGACATTATTCGGAAGATGCGTGTGTGGGTGTGCGTGGGGTTTGGTTTTGTGGGGGTGGTATGCATGTTTGTTTGAGTTTGTTTTTGTGTGTGTGTGTGTGAATAACTTTTAGTATTACTTGTATGCACCTGCTCATCACTTATCAGGGGAAATTGCCTATTTTTAGATATTTCGAATTTTGGTGATACCGAGTGTCACATCTTTTTTGTTTTTAAATAGTTTCATTTAACCACTGAACTAGATCCACGAGACAACAATGTGAATTAGCAGTAAGTGAATGTAAAGTCTCGCGGTCAGGGAGTGGCTTTGTTGCATTGCCAGCGGTCACTCATGTCGGTGGGTTAATCGACGGCTCTTGATGTAAATTAATGACTTTGTCGCTGCAAATCACTGACAGTGTGAACTTCCATTAGAATGTGTCTAATTACAAACACAATTTATGGAGCTTTGCTTATGTTTCTGTGGTTTAAAAACCCACATGATATCAATTGGTAATGCTTCAGATTTTTTATGAAATTATTTATGAAAACCATGTTTTGTTTTGTATACGTTTTTGATGCTCAAACTTTTGTTATACAAACAAGTGTTGCCTTATACATACGCCATAGAGGCCAAAGCTGATGTCCAACTTATAACTGACATCTTGTCTCTTTATTAAAATATGCATTAAAAATGGTATACACAACACATGTGCAAAGTTTATCAAGACGAAAGCTAAAGAACGACTACAAAATATTACCATAAAAGACTATCAACAAATATTAATAACTGATAAAATTGCAGTAAATGTATTGTTGTGGATGTATGTATATGTGACCCATTCTGTGAAAACACAGCTCAAGTCATTTTTTTGTGATTTACTGTTTCTACATAAAATCATTCGATAATGCAAAGAACATTCTGTGAAAATATGACTATGATATCTATTGACTGAGTAAGTTCATGTCAAAGATTGAAATCATAGTAAAATGAATGGTTGAAATCAAACTTTAATGATAGATTTTGAGACTTCAGTCTGGTTTTCACAAACTGGGTCACAAATTACAATAAACACCATATTACCTGCTTTTCTAAGGTTTGCTTTTCAGCCAAATAATTTTGTACAAAAAATATCTTATAAGTTTAGTATTTTGTCCATTTTATACCAAACAAACCGCATATTTTAATGTTTTGATATATCGTGAGGTGGGAGTAAAAGCAAATATTGTACAAATATTTCCCATTGGACATCACTTTTGGCCACTATGGTACATGTACACACATTTAATAGAGAGAGAAAGAGAGAGGTTAATGTGAGCGTATAATGTAAGTGTAGTAAATGTGAGCGTATAATTGAGACTGGACACCACAGGTCAGACAGAAATAGAGGAGGAGGAGAGTGAGAATGGCAGTAGTGCTTTAACAGGAATTAGCCCAGACTTATCTTCTCTCTCTCCTGATTGATTTAGCTGAGCATTGTTGCTAGGCATCTGACAGAATGGTGTTATAGCTTCAAGTGGAGGGGTGGACTGGAGAGAGACAGAGAAGGAACGAAGAAAGAGAGATGTGTTGTTCAGAAAAGATAAGAGGATTGGAGAACAAGGAGAGGTGGAGCTACTGTGAAACTGTATTTAAAGAAACATCGCATTCAATAATACAAGCTCTGTCATTATTTACCCACCCCCTTACTCACGGCACTCTTGCCAGATGCGCATGTCTTATTTTTTTGTGACGTGTGGAAAATAGCACCATATGTGCAAGTGTTTCTCAGGTATATGTACAATATGACTTTTAGGCACTGTTACCCATATACAAGAGTTTGGTTGAGCAAAGCTAAACTCAAAATGAGAGTGTGATGAGTGAATTGACAAGCATTGATTTAGTAGGAATAGATATTAGGTTTGGGTTAACATCATTTGCCTGAACGTGAGGATGGGAATTGAGCTCACGCTGTTGAAGCTGCTTGGCAGGACATCTGTCTGCACGGAGAAGATCTTTCACAAAACTCCTCTTTTCATAATTCAGTCTACGTTCAATCCCTGTGCGTCTGTCATTCTCTAAGAAAAACACGATTCCGGGTTCTTCAGCGATGCCAACATCCAAACTTGATAAACGGAGCGTCTGTTAGCAACAAAACAGACTCTAACCCAGATCGGTTGAAGAACCTCATGGGCATACAGTGGTGATGTCATTCAGTCAAGAGTTTTCCCTGCTTTGGCATCTCCTTACAGATTCCATATGGAAACTTGACGTGATGACAGATGCATGTCACACACGGCTGCTTCACGCTGCCCCAACAAACATTTGAAGTTGGTTGATGGATTTACAATGTTGGCAAATGTAGCTGTAGTAGGTAAGGTATAACTTATGAATGACGTATAGCGTTAAGAAGGTCTCAGGAAACCCAGCCCAAAAAAGCACAGACTTTTCAAGTTGGTGGCGTGATTAATAATAATGGCCCTGGACCATTCCAAATTTTCATTCAAAGGGATAGTTCACCCAAAAATGAAAATTCTGTCATCATTTACACACCCTCAGGTTGTACCAAACCTTGTATAAATGTCTTTGTTCTCATGAACACAAAGGAAGATATTTGGAAGAATGTCAGTAACCAAACAGATCTCATCCCCCATTTACTGCCATAGTAGGGAAAATAAATTCTATGGGAGTCAATGGGGGATGAGATCTATTTGGTTACTGATATTCTTCCAATTATCTTCCTTTGTGTTTAGCAGAACCATCTTAAATGATGACAGAATTTTCATTTTTGGGTGAACTGTTCTTTTAAGCAGCATTTCTAGATGTATTGTGGCCATTTCAGTCCAGTGTCTGTTGAATTAAGAAAAAAAATCAAAACTCAGGAGTGACAAAGTCATCCAACAGCAATGTGAAAGACTGACAACATGACAAGACACATTAAAGCTGTGATAAAATCACAGTTATCACATAAAAAAGAACTTTTCCTAAATACACATAGAAATATTACTGTTGTATTGCTTAAATGTGAATAGGAACTTGTTTTCTTTGCAGTATTTGAGGTGTGAAAAAATAATTTTCTGTTATTTTGACCTGTTTCTCCGGTTTTTATTTCTGCAAATAAATGCAAATCGAAACAATATTTTATTAGAAATTTGACAGAAATATTGTTAGTGGTTCACAGAATTAAACAAAAATGATCATTTTACCCAAACACATGCCTATAAACAGTACATTTAGAAGAACTGGAAATAATTCTGAAATGGTCTCTTAATTTTTCCACGGCTGGGTTTGTATTAAAATGATTGAATGAGTAGTTGTGAATGTTGACTTTTTTACATTCTGTTAATGAAGAGCAATGATAAAGCTTGCCAGACACTACTTCTCATTTATGAGAATGGCAAAAATACATTTCCCATCATTTTTGGAGTTTCTGGCAACACAAGAATAAAAAAGATTGATCACACACCTAATGTGAGCATCTCATGCTCTTCATTTTGTTGCACTCGAGCTAAAAACCTTAATTTTTTCAGGAAGTTAGCAAGAGAGAAATTGCCCCACGTTTCCATTGTGCCAGAATCACTTGAACACTCATCACATTCTAATTACAAACCAGTAAGTAGCAACTTCCCCAGAGAATTGAAGGCAGCTTTAGATCTGAGCTCTTTTAAACCTGATGTAACAGTACAGAGAAATATGATAACATTAAATTGTTGCAAGGGCTGAAATTCTCTTTTAAACTAGAGAAAATGACTTAGATGAGTAAGATCTCGAACTAATCTCATTTTTCTCATGTTTTTACATGCAGATAAACTTTCTCAATCAAGTCCTTGACGTTCCTCTCTGCTGACTCCTAATGACAGATATTACAAATATGGAATATTATTAGGGAACTGGAAAGCCCGCTCGCATCAGATAGAGCAAGAGGGAAACATAGGCAGACGTTGCTAATGCAGAAGACATACATTTGCAGGAAAAAGCATCAATGTGAGAAAAAGCAAAAGACAAACGGCCTCTAAAGGATGAGTTTAATCTGGAACTCAACAACCCTCCAGTCTGCCAGCAGGATGACCCAAATTGGATCATTAAATTTCACTTCTATATTCCTGCAGAGAGAAGAAATGGAGAATTTGTTCACTTCGTTTTTTTCAATTATTGAATGGTAAATGAATTAAAGGAGGTGGCGTCTGTATCTAAGATTCAGCGGCTACATGCGTTTTACAGCGTGCGTGCGTGTGGTGCAGGAGGTAAATGCGAGTATGCCCGCTCATTCTTATTCTGTTTGTCCCCGCTTCCCTCCACCACATCTTTATCTTTGTCTGCGGGAGACAAAATGGCCCACCGCCAAGACTTAATGGACTTTTGGAAAGCAAGGAAAATAATACATCACAGGTCAGTAAGAAGACGTTGAAAAGGGGTGGTGGTCCTAAATATTTTCTCTCGCCAGCACATAGCTCAGAAATGGCCTTGGCCATCTCTGAGATCTCATGCGAGAGTGAAATGCTACCTGGGCACTACCCAGACTCCCATGCACATAAGCACAAACCGTTTACAAAGAAAACAGAGTTAGTTAGTTGAGTTGCCGTTAAGAGTAAAATCTTGTATTGAAAATGACGTTTTTACACACATTGGCTGTGTCCAAATTTTAAGAGCTGTCTACGGAGGAGGTGTTTTAAGGAATTATAGACCCGTTCCCATCTGGAAAACTGTTCCGAAAGGTATTTTAGTTTGTTTTTGCCAAGTTCCAAGGCAGAAATACATTTAGCCTTCGTGGAAACAACAATCCCAGAATGCATTGCAAAGTAACTTTCATCTCAAACATTTAATAAAGAAAAGTCTGTTAAACGAAAACAAAAATAAACATTGATGATTTTATCAAATATTTGGGTGTGTTGTGCATTTTTATTTTTACCCCAAAATCATCATTTATTTCCCCTCATGTCTGAATGACTTTCGTCTGCAGAACACAAAAGAAGATATTTTGAAGGCCGTTGGTAACCGAACAACACTGGTCCCGATTTGACTTCCATTGTACGGACACAGAACCACCGAGACATTTCTCAAAATATTTTCTTTTGCGTTTCACAGAAGATGGAGTCACATACAGGTTTTGAATGACATGTTGAATAAATACTGTCACAGAATTTTTATTTTTGGGTGAACCAGAGGTTGCGCTAGACTTTTACTGGGCTCGTAAGAAATCCGTCATAATCTATTTTTAGCCGTCACTATGGTGCAACATGCATTAGCATGTTTGTGGCCTCATCGCGAGGTACATACAGTACGTTTACTCTCTGAACTCAATGTATTTTTAATACAACTGAATACACAATAAAGTTGAAGTCGTTTACATATTTAATGTTTCTGTTGTCAGACATAAAATTATAATTACAATCAAATGTTTATGTTCAAATGTCCAGTCAGTAATATGGCAGGTGCTTGTAAACGCTGTTTTGTAAACATTCATAAAATCACTTACAAGTAACTTTAAACTTTTAAGCTGGTCATGAATGTGCTGCTTCTGCCACTCATTGAACCGAGAAGACGCAGTGAGAATTATTTTCACTTACTGAAAGTTAAGGTTTATCCAACATGACGCTAGTCGCTATTGCTCTCTGAAGGAAAAAAAGGTCTGTAAACACAGCACCACTGGTTTGTGCATGCCCAATGCCTTGTTTATACACGTGCCTGGCTCTGCACCGCGAGTCTCCGCTGATCCCGCGTGGGTTTTCCGGATTGGACGAGGCGTTTATGAGTAATGAATGGGAAACATGCGGAAATGATTGGATGCTACCAACTCCACAAAAATGGGAATTTCAGATTGCCCTCATTGTAACCTGTCAAAATGAAGGACGGCCTTCAGATTTTTCCATCACTGCTAAAACAATATCGGAGAATGACGGAGAATTTTTGGTTAACGCGACCTCTGGGGTGAACTATCCCTTTAATATGGGATTGTGCATTTAGCTTACACTAATGTCAAACTCTATTAAAATCATTTGCAATCTTGAAGAGGATATATTGTGTGGCGCTCAGAATTAAGCACTGCAAATCAGACACTTGCGGTACATTCACATGGGACGTCAGTGTTAACGCTTCTCATTTGCTTTGAATGGGCGACGTCATGCGTTGCCATCTGAATTGTGGGTCCGTCGGCATCGCCTCACTGCCGTTGCTTGTGGCAGAAGCTTGCACCATTTCTCAACTTTTCAAGCGCCAATGCAGAACGCCTTATGCAAATAACCTTGTGCAGGCGCTAGCCAATTGCAATCATGCCAGACTGGAGAACAATGTGATTGGCTGTTGTCACTTTGACAATCGCGTCGGCCACGCTTCAGACACACCCTCCGTCAAGCGTCGAGGCTGACGCCACGTGTGAATGCAGGGTTATGAGATAACATTATAGATGCTTCCTTTCAAGGCAGCTGCCATAGGCAGTAGGCAGGCTTTCGGCACAGAGCTCCTATTGCCTTCCTCTGTATTTTTAAGTGCCTGTCAGATCATGTTTTCCCCAATCCAATATCCATGACTGGACATACCCACACGGCGCACTCACGCACTTCGTGATTTTTTCAAATTCAGAGTTGTTTAATTCAGTTTTTATGAGATCACATAAGGTCGGATGCCTCAAACAGAATAAGTCCCTGCAGCAGCCTGAAGTTATTTTTCTTTGGAAGTTGTCCTGTCATTCAGGAGAGGACATGCTTTCTGGAGCTGTGTAGCTTTGTCATCTCAGTGTGAATAAAAAGCATAAAATGTCAACATCACAGACGCTCGTGATATACAGGACAAGGGCTTCATAAAGTGTGTACTGCATGTTCTCCCAGCTTGCAGCTGTGAAGAGGACCGGTGAGGATGCGCCGCGCATGACTGCTTGCATGAATGATGCAGGCGGCTCTGATAATACAGTGGGGTGTGTGGGCACGCGTGTGTGCGTTCGTATGAAAGACCGCTGTGAATGTCAGGATGTCTGTGTCCTGGGGCATTGGCAGCTTTTTCTCTTGGTCTTTACTGGAATTTGAGGAAGCCTGTATTTTGCTGCTCCGTAGAAGGGATGCATCTGGTGACCCATGCTGTCGTCACAGATGGACTCAGTCGAAGTGAGAGAAGGGAGGAATGGATGGATTTTCAGGGCAAAAAAAACAAAAATTTGACATTGTGGACGAAAGTGACTTATGATGTGCATGCTGATGAGAATTGCTTTTGGAGTATGTTGTAAGTTTGTAGTTTTATGTGGGTGTGGGGACGTAAAGGAGTTTGTGAAATTGTGCCTTGTCACGCAACCGAAAGTTAAGAACTTGACATCCGTTAGTCCAGAAATCCAACTTTTTGATATTCCCCTTTGATTTCAAAGTGACCTGGCTCTTTTCACACCCACAAAATGGACCTTATGCAATTCCTTTCTGTGAAATATGCAGTCTGGGAGTCCTTATGCCCTTCTGTCTCATCTTTTGGCGGTTCCATCTATTCAATATAAAGGTTTTTTTCAACAGATACTATACACTCTAAAAAAAACCAGTGTTGGGTCAAAAATGGACAAACCCAACCGTTGGGTTATGAATTGAACTATGTTTGGTTGTTTCAACCCAAAATGCTGGGATGTCTTAACCCTGATTGTTGGGTCAAATATACTAAACTATTGCTGGGTTAATTTAACCCAACTGTTGGGTTTGTCAATGTTTGACCTAATGTTGGGTTGTGTGAGTGTATAGTATCTGTTGAAAAAAACCTTTGGAAAAAAAAAGGTCTCAATATTAACGTGGTCACGTGACTGTATGACATGATGGGTCTTCTGGGCCTTTAACATAGAGAATGTTAAACAATAGAATCGATATTACCTCTGTCAAGGTCCAGCTGGTGCAGTTTTTTATTTTATAATAGGGGGTTTTAAGTCATTTGACCTATGTCATACTATACCTCATACCTCAAAGCAACAGTTATGATTAGAGGATAAAGAAAAGACGACAGGATAAGACATGGTTAATTTGTACATCATTGCAATGTTCAATAATTGTTTATTAAACACTTATGGCACAAGTTTTCATTTGTCTTTTTAAATATCGCAATAAATATGGTACCGCAGACATTACACCGAGGTATTATCGTACCGTGAGATTTTGTTACCGTTACGTCCCTAATAAATAATATTTACCTCTTCAGGCTAAAGGTGCCAAAATATTGGCATCTTTATTACTATGTCAAAGCAATAAAGTAATATTACTATGCCAAAAGTAAAGTAATATTACTGTGCCAAAATATTATTTATTTCTCTTCAGGCTAAAGAAATAAATAATATTTTGGCAAAGTACACATAGGATTTAAAATAAGCAAATGCTCGCAAAAACTATCCTCCAAAGCCAAATGCCAGCTAATCTAATCTGTTAAATATTTTTTATGAGGGAAAAAGAAGTGGTGCGGTAAAGAGTTTGGATTTCTTTGACTCTTTACATTCTGTGAAGCTCTACTTGCTTTATCTTTGGCCCTCTGTGCAGGCAGCTCAAAGGATACGTGCAGACCCTCGTCTCTTTTCTTTCAAAGGCGTCTAACTTGTGTTTGAGTAAATGATCAAAAGAACTGCGCGGCTTATACACAGTCTCGAATTCACTGTTAAATTAACCATCACCATATATTTCAGTTTTGTGTTTGCAAATAGAGCTCTTTCAGAATCCCGACTGCGGGAGCCCGTCAGAAAACAGATTGTAACATGTAAATAGACGGATTGTCATGACAGTGATGCGTTGTTGGACGCTGGTCGGATGCGGCGTGGGTGACGAAGCATTGTTACTTGTCAAAGAGTGAGCGCTCGTACCAGCCCGGGCTAAATATGAGCCTTTCTACATCATTCATTGTTCAAGGAGAGCAATTTTCTGTGACATTGAATGCTTTTCTTGGAGGAAATTAAAATAAAGCATGAGAATTATACTTTTGTCGTTCACGACTCGCGCTAAGTGTCAGGGGCATAATTCGTCTGTTTTAGCAATAAATTGGCGTCACGTCCAATTCTTGTTCGAAGGTTCTAGGACTTCCCGCTGAGCGTGCTGCTGTTTTCGTGTTGAAGCGTCATGGTAAATTGCCAAGCATATGAATCTGAAATGTTACATCGATGTGCTTTTAGTCTGAAAAAGGAACGATGGGAGTTTTTCTATTGCCACCTATTACATGTAAAAAATGAGCATGTAAAAATTCCATCTTATCTTTTAGGGATTCTACAGGTTACAAAATTGTGTGTTTTGCATAGCAAGATCTACTGCACTGGAAAATGCATTTGAAGCAGAGTTTATATTTCAATTTGTTTTTGAGTTCTGTGTTGAAAAAGGCATCACCTGTTATTTGCCAGATTGGAACAGTCTGCAAGGATTCAAAGACCATATTTGTAATATTTCAAAACAACAGATTGAAAAAGAGGAGTAAAAAAACGAAAGATTTATACCATATCCCATTAGCAACACTATTTCTGTTCTAGCTCAGTGAGCTGTCCTGGACTGTTTCTCCAACATCTGTCCCTAATTATTCCTCTCTTCCTTATAGATCCCGTCATTGGGAAGAGGCACGTCCTTTTGCATATGGTCTGTGATAGACTATTAATTGCTTTTCCTTCATTTTCTGCAGGATGTAAAGTACTAATGACAGCTCAAAGCCAATTAGAGAGCGGAGGAAGCACAGGAGAGGAAGTTGTCGCATATTGGTGTCGCTGTGTTGTCTCCATCGAGTGCACATTCGAGCGCAGGCCACCTGGGTTTGCGGTTTCGTCGTACCCTGCGTGAGACTCTGTGAAGACCATTGCTCAGCTGTCCCTCCCTGAAACAGCTAATTAATGAAGCTCCTCGCTGCTCTCTCTATATGGAATGAACAGCACAGACGTTCTCCGATGGAAGAACGTGATTTTGCCAAAAGCCTCTGCAGTAGTCATGCAGATTTAAAAGAACATTTTTTTTGGTTATAGACGGTTTCGTCGGATAAGTGCCTGGCCCGAAGTTAATTTCTGGTCCGTTTATTTATCAGTCTGGCTAGTAATATAACAATTTTATATTTGTTTTTTATTTGTGTAACATTAAATTAAAACTACTACAGTTAGTGATTCTTTGCGGAGGTGTACCGGAGGTCAAATCTGGGCCACACAACATTTATGTTGTTGGAGCTGATACCGTCTATAGGAATAGTTCAGGCAAAATGAAAAATTCTGTGATCAATCTGTGAAAAATCACTTATGCTCGTGTGCTAGGTTTTCGTTTTCTTCCCCCATGAAAATTTGAAAGCAGCTTTTTTCCTTGCACTTTATAGTGACCTTATCTGTCAGCATTAAAACCAACAACATAAAGCACCGTAAACGTAACTGTATTTCTGTATAAATATACAGTATGTATTCGAAGTATATAATTGTGAGCTTTCAACTCGAGAACCTTTGGAGTTCATTGAGTCAGTGTGTTTAACTTAAGAATTGCTGTGACCGGATCATTGAGTTTAAAGGGATAGTTCACCCCCTAAAAAAATGTATGTCATTATTTATTCACACTCATGTCATTCAAAACCTGTAAATAACTCTTCTGTGGAACACAAAAAGATAAATATATTTTGAGAAATGAGGTTTTGTGTCCTTACAATGGAGGTCAATGGGGGGCCAATGTTGTTTGTTTACCAACGTTCTTCAAAATACCTTCTTTTGTGTTCTGCAGAAGAAAGTCGTGCAGGTTTGAAATGACACGAGGGTGAGTAAATGATGAAAAAATATTCATGTCTGGTAAACTATTCCTTTAACCGAAGAACCGCAGTGAATTCAAATGTGCACCTTACTTTAGATAACACACACTATTTGCATTCTTTTCCCGTTACGTCTCTAAAGGAAGAAAGTGCAAAGTATATATATTTTAATATGAACTTTTTGACTTTTGCTGTTCAGCTCCATTAGAGTTTGAATTAATGAATTTTTTGGCTTTGATATGAGCAAAATCAGTAGAGACATAGTAGCAATTACTGTATATAAACATTTACAGCTTGCGATTCACTTTGTATTCACTTGAGCGTCTGTAAGAGCGCAATCATGGGTTAAAAGATAAAATGCAAGAGTTTGAAGGTTTTAAACATAAATGGATCTAATGAAAAGTTCTGTCGATGGAAACGAGAGAGCCCACTTTGTCACTGGAGACCAATCCCTGAAACAGGATGAAACCGTCCTTAATGGAGGTCAGGCTGTACGATGTACAAAGTCTCAGAGCTGGTGCAACGGCCTGTGGGACCTTGAGCCGAAGCCTTTTGAAGAAGTCTCAGCCAGAAAGCCGAGGACAAAGCTGATTGGCTCTCAGCGATGTTGTCCTGGGAGATGATCACTCAGCAGGAATGTCCTCCTTCATCAGAATGAGGCAGTCCTCTCTCCACGCTTCCTTCGGTACTCTGGAGTACGGTTTTTAACGCGGCTCATGCTTCTGACCTTTTAGAGTCTAAAGATTTTTCCTACCAGCCCATCGTGAAATGAGATGGGAAATTAAGTAGTTTTTAAAATGAATGGGAAAACTGTTTTAAGGTTACGAGTTGGCAGATATGCAAGTTACAGTGGCTGCACGTCGTCTAAAGGATGTGTAGATGAAAATTCCAGTCCACTTTAAATCCAGTGAGATGAATACAGAAATCTCTAACAGACAAACACATCTGGTTTAGAAGATCAAGATGCATGAAATTACACATACTGCACTTCAACCCTTAACAAACATGTGTGGAAAGTAAAACTGTGCTGTATTTTCAGAAGTATTTGATCATGTTTTGACATTTTTGGAGCTTTACCGTATGCATCTTTTAAGCGTGTGTTTCAGAACAACAGTTAGGATGAAGTTGTCTCTACAAGCTGTACTTTTAAAATTAAAGATGTGTCCACAATAGAGCCGTAACAACATTAGCGTGCTCATGATTCACTCACTTCACTTCATAACTTTGAATAAAGTTAAAAAAAAACATGCTCGGTACATTGTCAAAATTATGCAGCTGTGTCCTTTCGAAAGATATGGATTTAATAAAAGCTGCGATTCATTCTATACAACAGAGCTTTCCCTCTCCACAAATATCAGAGGAATCCTGCTGTTTTTATAGAGCGCTGCCACTTTCCCAAGGCAATGAAAGTACAAGGCCATCATAGACACTACCAGTACGCATCCAATGTTTGTGTTGATCTTTAACTCAGTGCCCTATTTTCAGGAGGAAACAGCAGTATGACTCTAATGAAGAGGATTGCTTGATACCTCCTCCAAAAACAATGTGGTAGCATTAGCATGACACAATTAAAATCACAGCCACTTTGTTTGCTATGATAGCTGTTTCTCGTCATGTTCTTTGGGTCGAAAAGTCTCTCTTTTTGTGACTTTTCCCGTTTGGGGTGTATTTCCTAACTGTGTGCCGTTCACGTCACTGCCACATAATGCGGTTGTGGCAGTTGAACCACCCCAAGATCGTTCTTTCTGTTTTTCAGCTTCGTTGAATAAAAATGCCTCCGGTATGAAACTGAACAGAACGTTCTCTACTTTACCTAATTATTTTCAATTTAGTGTTCGTATTTTGTGCGCAAGATCTTTGTGATTTGTTTTGTGTATTTGTCAAAATACATGCAGTTGGTGATACTGTGTGTGCGTGTTCAGCACAGCTCTGTTGTTAAGTCTTTGGTATCTTGGAAAAATCCGAGCACCGTTTGTCTTTGTTTTGTCATTTCTGTCCTATGGGTAATAATCAGTCAACATGTATTTCAATAAGATAGTATCCCGTGATTTATTCTCATGTTTTCATTTTATTTTATGCATTCGGGCCCTGTTATTCACTGGCCATCTATCATAGATGTTTTGTGCCCCAAGATGCAACACACCCATGACCCTTTACATGATGGTTTGGATAGATGAATGGATTGATGTTATGCATTTGGCAGACACTTTTAGTGCATTCATACTATATACCTTTTTTATCAGTGGGTTTTCCATTTGCACTAGTGATTCAATGCTCTACCAAGTGAGATACAGATACAGTATTGAAACTGAAGTTACGGAGGGTGTGAACCTCTACCTAGTTTCTAATGATATAACTTAAGATTTTATTTAATATATATTTTATTGTATAATAATTGTATTAAATAAACAATTTGTTGAATTTTACTGTATATTAATTTGATTAAATAAACAATTTGTTGAATGGGTCATGTAGCTTTGTTGCAATTAAGTTTATCCAAGTAACGTTTTTTCTGCTGGTAACCCAAAATAATACTGGCTAGACATACTTTTAACTTGCTAGCTAATGTAATTTACTTGTTATTTCTTTTGCTTGTTTTCAGATATAATCTACAGAAATAATCTACAGGGACTCTATTCTTTGTAGAAGTTAAGTTTGGGCCACAAACGCGTGCATGCTCTGTAACTTTTATGTTGTTGCTTTGAAACTGTCTATAGTTTAAAACCTGCGCCGAATAAACCGACCACTTGTTTAGAGACTCAGAATAAGGGTGAGTTATCAGTTGGTGCCTGCAGCGCAGATGTTGGTTTTCTTCACATCTGTAAGTGCCGGCATTCGTCGCAGTGATATAACTGCTCCCCTTATCAAAATAAACCCTTCAGTGTTTACTGTATTCTGTGTTTTCTAAAGCCAGCAGCCACTTACTGACCATTTCAGCGCATTCGCAGGCTGACCTGTAGTTACACGCTATGTCTGGTAGGGCTTTTGGAGTAAATAAGATATTTTCTCGTTTAATAGCGATTGCTCTTGAGACACACTCTCTGATGTCTGTCTGTCCTGGTGCAGTTTTGAAATGCCTGAATGTTTCATGAGCAGGCTGCGAAAATGTTTCTGCAGGAAATTCAGATATCTACTACATACCTTAGAAAGAAATATAAAACCAAAAATATGCATACGTATCGTCCCAACAACAGTTAACCGTAGGTCACTTAAAAATACGCCCTGGGATGTTGGGCCGCAGAATATCTTCACTATTCAAAAATAAATCGTCTGGTTTCCATTAACACCCCATTGATTTTTACATAAGACCTTGAAATGTTCTCTCAAGGCACAGAACATCATCTTGGATATTGAAATTGAATATCCGTTTTTGTTTATGTAGTTGCAGTGTCTGTGTGGAAAAACTGAAATGAAAGATAGTACTCTGGAGCCACTGAATGAATGAGACTTGACTGGAAGAGCAGGAGAGATAGTAAGCATTTAAAGGCTTGTCTTGTCTGTTGAATGCAACAATCCTTTCTGCTGAACCAATTTTGCCAGCAATAAAACTGAGATACAGTGACCCTGCAAACTAAGTTAGAAGAAGACATAAAAAGTGCCTGAGCAGAGCGTCTCAGCCATACTTAATAAACAATCACGGGTAACCGGGTGTAGGGCCCTGCTGCGATATTATTTAATCCAGACATGATTGTTTTTCAGCCGAAGAGCTTTATGTAGACCAGCCGCTTTTACCAATATGCTCGGCACCTGGACGCATTATTTATGGACAGTTTGTTCTCGCCTGATTTGGTTTTGAATTCCTCCTTCTCATACGCCTCTCTTCCAGCCTGTTTTTCTTTGAATGTGATTACCGTTCTCTCTCTTGAAATTCTCCCATTCTTTTGTGTACATAAGCTTGTGTTTTTTCCCCTCATCCTCTTAGGTGAAGTACGGGCGTTTTGCATTTGTGTGGGACGCAGCTGTGCTGGAGTATGTGGCCATTAATGATGAGGACTGCTCGCTCTACACTGTGAGCAACAATGTGGCTGACAGGGGCTACGGCATCGCGATGCAGCACGGCAGTCCCTACAGGGACATCTTCTCTCAAAGGTACTGTATGTTAAACATTTCTGAACCATATGTATAAGGAATGGTGTTGCAACAGTAGTGCTTTTTCAGAATGATTTTCTGTCTGCATGTGACTGAGACTGAAACCTTTCCGAGCGCTTATAAAAGCAACAAGGCACTCAAAGCTGTGCTGTATTGTATATACGTTTACATTTATTCATTTGGCAGGCGCTTTTATCCAAAGTGACTTACAAGTAGGAGAGCATATGAAGAGTTTGGTTCCAAAACGCTATAAATCCATTTTGATTCATTTGAGTTAATATGTGTTTTCTTTACAAAGAAAGTGGCAAGATGAAAACCACTATTTTCTGTTTCAAAGTTTCACATAGCATCTTTAGGTTCTAGTAACATAAAAATTTCAAATCCAGATTTTGATTTTAGAAGATTTATTATAAAAACTGATCATTTTTCCCCAAAATGCAATAAATCCATTACAATTTTTTTTTCAAAATGCAATAAATCCATTGAATCAATATAAAAGTTATTTTTGATATTGAAACTGTTGAAAATACACAACAAAGTGAGTTGATCCACGCATGACAGCCTCTGAACTCAATACAATACTAATCTTACATACAGGCACTGGACTAAAAATACATTCTATAAATTAGTGCCTCATCTTCTTAATCTCCTCACGTAAATGATTAGATTTTGATGGCTTACATTTCTTCCCCACCGCAGAAACCAGCACAGGTCCATCAATGCCGTCAAAATTATTCATTTTCTTGTTTGTTTGTTGAACACAAAGTACAAAGTAGATCAGGGAAACTTGGAGACGACCGTATTCAAAGTGCCGCCATTACTGTTTACAATGCGTGGAATGGTGTGCTGTGGTTGGTTGAGCAAATATATCGCATTCTGCAGAGAAGTGACACTGGCGTATATTGCGGTTTGGAAAAAAGGGAGAAAACATGACAGAATAACACGACAAATATCGCATTTTGCGTAAAATTAAAAAGTGACTTTTCAATACCGACCTGATACAATACTGATTTTGGCGGAAACTCTTTTTTTTTTTTAATGCCGTTTATCGCGTTTTGAAAATTTATAAATTACAATTACTAATTTGTCATGGAATTTTGCAGTGTTTATTATAGACCCCTTTCTCGCCGACGACACGCTTACGTCACGGCACTAGCTGGAGGCAAAACAAAGGGAAAACTGGAGGCGGCCAATAGAAACCAGCACAGATTCGGCTACATTTTTTTATTTTAATAGTTTAAAATATCATCTTGTTGTGTTGTTTAGTGCCACAATTGACAGACTACATTCCCCTGCCAGTGTCAAACAAAAACACTGACGATAGCTGTAGTTAAGCACAATAAAACGAGCAGACTGAACAGAAACGATCATTAAACATGCTCGCGTTTCACTTCATAACAGTCACCTAAGATTAAAAAACTACTGTCTTTTGTTGGTGTGGATTATGATTTGGGTATGTGTCTAAAAATATCTCACGTATGCCTAAATCATAAACTGGGTAACAATGTTATTTTTCACATAGCGTTAACTTTTGAACGCTTAGGGTATGCTCGCTAACTTTGTTAGTTATACAACTAGCAGTTAACTATCGGCCAAACATAAAAGAAACTGTTTGTCATCTGTTTTTAAGTTGTCTAAGTGCATTAGTATAAATGGAGAGGGAACAGTGAGAAGGCTCATGTTATGTGTCAGGTTTGTGTTCAAGTAAATGCATTTGCTAATGTTTGCCACTGTTAGCACACGCAGGCATCTATAGATGTATACCCTCTCAGTTCAACCTTTACTATAAACACTTGGTTTCTCTGTCTGGTGGGTGTAGAGGTCAGGCCACTTAACTGGAGGTAATCCTGTCAGTTCGTCTCTGGATCCATTGAGTGAGCGCATACAGGTCAGCCAGATTCCTTGCATTAAAGTCAACTTTTTTTAAAAACAATCGCGGTCCTAGACAGTGAGTGACATTACATGTTAAAGTTTAATCAGATTTTTTTCGAGTCATTCTCAAAAAGCAAGCAAACAAAACGTGCGCCCTAGCATTAGTAATGTGGTCAGAGGGATCTTTCTGCCTCCAGCTAAGCTCCACCCACAAAAACGCGTTACAATGTTTACTAACAGGAAAGGCGTCTATAAATAGCTTATCAGTGTGAGTCATTCTCTTTTTAAAATTCATTTGCCCTCATAATCTTCAATCAAAATCTGAAATCTGAAAACATCCTCTAGTGGCTATCCACCTCAGATGACATCAGTAAAATGGCTTGGGCGGAGCATCCGTTAACTCCTCCCTTTAACTGTCAGTCTGCTTCTAGATTAATTTCAAAATGCAACGGTAGTTTATTTTTACATCCAACCAAATCGCAATGAAAACAGAAGCCACGCCCACTTTTTTTCTCAGTTGATATTCAGTTTCACTAGGAAATGGGTGAATACAGAAAACGATCTCAACTTCCAGTTCACAGGGACTTATTTTTATTATTAAACACGTCTCTCACCATGAACATAACCATAGAAGCTGACATGGTGGTAAAAAAGATAAGAAAAAATGCTAAAATATAGATGTCATCCTAGCAAAAAATTGTAGCACAAATGGTTGGTCTTCTGTAATTTTAGGCGAGATTTTTATTGCTTTATTTCATTATAATGTTGTTTTTTATGTTTTACTGTGCTGTTTTATGGTCCTTATTTAGGCAGACTACCAGTTGACAGATACATTTATTTCTCTCCATTACTGTGTGACAGTATTGAGCTCTTAAACGGGCCTAAACCCTGACTTTATAAAATGATACCAATTTGAATAGTGCTCCCCGTAGTTCCTCAAACAATGAAAATAAAGTTTTTAACATTAAATTTACAGGAGAGATTTTAAAAAGGCTCTCAAATTTTGCCAGTCAATGGAGCTCGGTTTTAAAAGTGAAAGGAAAAACTACTTTACCTCACCTAAGAGTCACTTCAGCACTGCGAAGTGGATACAACACCAGTGGAGATCAAATGTATTATCATACTGTACGTTTCTTAACGGCATGAACGTTTTTTCTGCTCTGCTGCGAAGATGTGCGGAGCTGAGTAGAGATCCACACCGTGTTAAATAGCTCACTCGGAGTGAAATTGTTATATTGAAATATCAGTACAGTGTCTAACAGAGAAAAAGATGTTAGCATGGAGCGGTGCTCCCATTGTTGATTGAAAAGTCGATACGCGCTCAACTTTTAGTCAGAAGCAGGTATCTAAAAAGAGGACAGCAGCTGAACACAGCAGCCACAGTGCATGAGTAAAGACGCTCGGAGTTAGAAGTAATGAAAATGCTCACACTGAAATGACAGGAAAGGTAGCGAAAGTAATAAGCATATAAACTGTACTGCAGCGAAAATGCATCATAATCACTTACATTGTCTGCCAGGCATATTATAGTGATTCTGTTTAAAATCTGAGGGTTTTAAGCATAACTTACTCTTTAAAGCCACGGGCATCTTCTCGCTGTTGTTTCCATGGGACTGAGTGCATATGCTTGTGTGCAAGTTTTATTAGATGTGCAGTATGTAAATGCATTGATTGATGCCATGTGCTTCCAATTCAAGCATGAGGATTTACTGTTCATAGAGTAAATGTAGTGTGTCATTTAGTTTGTAATCGTTCACGTATGTGCAATTTATGTCAGGTCGCGGTCTATATTTCACAATATTGATCGGTGTGCTGGTTCACACGTGGTGTGTGACATTATTATAAAGAGAAAGAAAGTGATATCAGGAGTCAGGTTATCACTCTTTATGATTAGATGTGATATGTATAGCAGGAGTAAAAACAAACAGTTAGTGTCTGTATGTGTAAGGCAACACTATTATTATTAGTTAGTGTCACAACACGTACCAATAAAAGCAGGACAGTGGGGATGTTATTTGTCCTGGTAATTAATCGTAGTTCATTTTTATTGCATTGAATTAACTGTTGAAACTGACGTCACTGTGATTTGTGCTGCTTATATTATGGGAACGCAACATTACAATGCACAGCAGTGGTTCATGACAATATCTTTGTGTTCTTTACAAAGTGTGAATTAATACAAAGCTTTATTATAATCATAAAATAGATATGTAAAGGTGAAGGTAGTCCCGCCTTCCAGTAAAAAGAGTCAATCGTCAATCGATAAAGACTAATGATTCTGGGGTGGAGCTCTACACAGAGTCTTGTGAGACGCTTGCCTTAGGCAATGTAAGCTTAGGAAACAAAAAAGATGGTACAGTTGACGTCAGGTTTAATCGTTTGTCAGAAATATGTCATTTAATTGTGATTTTTGCGAACAATTTTAGGAATGTGTCTTCTGTTTAAGTAGATAAGGCTGTGGTCTTGCTATGACTGGTCTTGCTGCCCCATGGCATTGCAAACATGGCCGCAGAGTTGAACGACTTCCGTAAACAGACTTTGTTTAAATAGAAAGAGCACCCTAAATCACCAAGAGCACCCTAGCATCCACGCTCAATACCTTGGCAACCACATAACAACATCTTAGCACTGTATAGCAGCGAGTTTTGCACAGGCAGCCACGACTCATGAGTTATTAGTGGAGTCAAGACAACGAGTGAAGTCCAATTACCCTATTTAAAATGGCACACACCACAGCGAGGTCCACTTATACCTGACATTTTGCAGCCTACAGTGCCAGTCAATTTCCAGGACAGATGTGAAGCTGCTTCTGCTCCTCGGGGCACATACCCATGTCAGACTGTTTACACAAAAGCCGGTCCCTTAGCAAATGGTGCTGGGAACACATGACATTTTGGACTCCTTGTCCATCTGAGTTTTGGAGGAAAAAATGTGATGATAACACAGCAGATTTCTTCTGCATAGGCCTCTGGCTGACAGCTGAACCCGTGGAAAGCCCAGGAGAACTGAAAATACATCAATATTTATATATATATTATTATGAAAATAATAATGATGACTAATTAAAGTGAATATTCCTGCATCAGAGAACAGAAGATATATTAGGGTTCAAAAATCTAAGACTACTTTATATTCCTGTTATGTTATGCATTTGTAACCCTGCCTGTTAAAACCCAGCGAAAGCTTTTTTTGTGATTTACTGTTTTCTACATAATGTAAAGAGCGTTCTGTGAAAATATAACCTTGATATCTTAAGGATATATCGAAGATTGAAGCCAACCGCCAGTATTTTTTGTGCAAAGTAATAAAATGTAGTGTCAATAATAGTATTCATTTCAGTATTTAGAATCAATTCATTTCATTATTATAAATGACAATTTAAAATACTGTATCTCAAATCTAACGTTAATCTACTTTTTACAGCAATAAACATACGTTACCTTTATTATTTTTAGCTATGACTACTTTGATGTTCAAAAATTTCATTTTGTGACTTCAAAGGATTTCACAGACAGTATTGCATCTTTCTAATGTACTTTATATTATCAGCAGATATGTCAGACATGTTTTGCTGAAAAATGGTATATATACATACTCACAGAGAAAGAGGAAAATAACTAACTAGATTCAAATTAAATGAGTATTTAATTCACTTTTCCCATCACTTTCGTTCTTTCGCACCCCTTTGATATTCTAACTTGTACTGTAAACTGAGAATAAAATCCTTTTGTATTTCAGAAGCATAAGAAGGCTTGCCTTTGTCTTCTCCTCTCCCTTTCTCTTGATGTTTTCCCAGCGCTTATCAAGTAGTTTGTCTGCCCGCAGTCAGAGACATCTAATAACGTGATCATTTCTGCCGCAGCAGGTTGTCATAGCAACAGCTCCAGCAGTCCACACTCGAGTCAGCGCGCAGGGCCCGAGAGGCGAGCGAGAAGACTACACGACAGGCAGGCCTGAAGAGAGAAGCGCAAACCCCCACCTGCCCGATCCCTAAAGAACAAAACGGAACCGCAGCTGAAACACAGAGAGAGGGAGATACGAGCTCAGGGTCTCAAGTGAAAGCTAGTCATGGTTAAACTGAAACACCCAGTTGCCATGGAGAACCAGGTTGGTCTGGACTAGTCCCCGATATGAAACGTGGGACGCAGTCAGCTGAACTCCATTCAGCGGAGCCGCTGGTCAGCCACAGAACGGAGGGTAAATAAAACAGAGCAGGTGAATTTGTTGCTTGCTTTTGCTTTAGCAATCTGACAGGCACAACTTTTGCGCCACTTATCTCTCTCTATTCATCCTCAATCCCCTTTGCTCTTTATTTATCACTCTCGGCTCGGGAGCAGAGGGAATAAAAACAAATAAAATATCTACTGTTGTCAAGCTGTTGTTTCTCGCCGAGATCTCAAGGTGAGCACGAGCGTGGCATCGGTTATGAAGCAAAAAGGGCGAAACCGCTAAGTTATTAAAAAGGAGCAGGCAAAGGGGGACGTCGTGTGAACAAAATGTCAAGTCGGAGAAACTGGGTCGGGAAGTTTAGCCTGAGTGAACACGCAGAAAAGTTTTCCAATTTCTTTAAATCTACAGCGACTTTCTTTCAGCATATGGCCATCAAGGGCTTATCTTCTCAACAAACAAGGTAAAATCTGCTTCCCTCTGAGATGTCTACTGTCACTCTCTCCTGAGTCTACGGAAGACAAACATGTGGTGAATACTCAAGGGCGAAACTGGACAGTTGATTCTCGCAGGAGAAATGCCTGCTGCTGATGCCTGTGGATCGCACCGCTCCGAGTTTGTTCAAAACACCAGGGTGTTCATTCTTTAAGCACCATAGATGTTCATTTGCCCAGCACCAGCTGCTGGAAAACCATAAGGTTAGAAATTGGCTTTCTAATGTATACCCTTGAAAAGTGACAAGAATAGGATACGGTTTTCTTTTAGCAGGGATGTAATGTATTACTCAGGGCAATTTGTGCTTTACTTGGGTATACTGGAGTATGTAAACTGAATACTGTTACTTTGTTACATTATAGAAATAATTATACTTCTTACTGCAAGTTTTAAATCTGAGCTCTCAAACCATTTAAATTAGCTTCCGGCTAGGCTTTTATAGCAAATGAAATCTATTTCAGTGTAAACTGAACTATGGTCATTCACCCCGTGAAGAGGCACTGTAACTACAACACAGTTTTTGACCTGAAGCAATACGTTGTACTGAAAGACTAACCGAACAATATGTCTATAAACAACATTTAAAGGTCAGACAGTGATAAAAAATAAGTTGAAAGTTGCTGTTGAATTGAAAGTTTTGGTTTAGTATCTGCTGTGTCTTATAGAGACATAGAGATGGAGAGAATTGCAGTTAAACAGGTACATTTTTTGATTTGCTTTTGAATTTTATTAAACATAGTATTGACTTAGGGACAGTTCACCCCAAAATGAAAATTCTGTCTTCATTTACTTGCCCTCAAGTATACATTTTTTTGTTATGTATAACACTGAAGAAGATATTTTAAAGAATTTCGGCAAACGAAACCATTCTGGGGCACCATTGACTACCATAGTAGATTTTCTCCTACTATGGTATTCAATAGTGCCCCAGAACTGTTTGGTTACAAACAGTTCTTCCATATACGTGTTCAGCAAAACAACAACATTTTACAGGCTTGAAACAACTTGAGGGTGCGTAAATGATGACAGAATTTTCATTTTGGGGACTAAATTGGCTAGATATGCAAAATGTAGAAGCATATGTGGAAACAGTATTTATGCTGTTCTTTCACTTAAGTATAGTTTTTGAACATCTGGTTTGAGAAATAATAAACACTATGGGATGGTTTCCCGAACAGCTTAAGATAGGACTAGACCTAAGTTAAATTAGGATATTTAAGTCGTTTTTAAAAACATACCTGGGCGCGTCTTGAGACAAAACAATCACACTGATATATTATAAGATATACAAGAGACACCTCTAACATTTGAGTTTGTCTTAAGCCCTGTCCGGGAAACCACCCTTATAAAGCCATAAAATCTAAATAATTTCAAATTCACGCTTGCTTTCCAGTGCTGTTCAAACACACAGCATGTCGAGCCATCAAGTGTGTTGACATTCATCACGGCAACACACATAAATGTCACAGACTAATTTTTCATGGGAACGCTGTGTGATAGTTGTTTCTGATCTGACCTCCAGTGGGCGTGAGGTCTTACAGGAATAGCCATGTTACCCAACACAAAAGCCATCTCATCACAGAAGCCATTCATCACGGTGGTTAAGTGCTATGGGAAATAGTAAACATCAGTGAGAATGTACAACATGTGCAGATATAGCTTAAAATACAGATCTATCACTTTAATGGTAGAACATTCATCCAACACCAGCCAAGAACAGTATCTGTTAGTGTCACATAGCATCCGCATCCTTTTATTTGGTCTGTTTTAGTATTTTAATCATTTAACTGAACAGCACATTACAGTTGTTAACATTATCCTTAATGATTGGAATAGTCAGATTAACATTTGTGTCAGTACGAGTAGTTTTGATTAAAAAGATCTACCTAAACATCTTAGGTTATTTTTGTGCTTTCTCATTAGGTATCGTAACACTAACTGAGCTTTTGTTAATGCTGCTGAATAATTCTAAACAGTGTGCCGTATATATTAGTAAGACATTGATTATATATTTGCTTACTCTGTCACGGCATATTAAATTGTTATGGTGCATCTCGATGGGCATGAATTGTGCCCATCATTGCATTGCATGCAGCTTATGGGGGCAGCGTTACATCTGTAAAATCTGTTTTATCCAAATTATTTGGTGATTTCAAGTGAACACCCTTAAAAAAACATTTTCTATTCATTTAGATTATAATGAGACGTGAATAATGAAAGAATATATGTGGAGTTGCCTTTCAAACACAGTAAATGTCAACCTTTATTGGAAAATATTCTTGTGTTACTCTAAACATTTTCATGGCTGTATTGCTGCAGCTGCAGTTCGGATGTGAATAGAAGCATTCGTAAGTCTCTTCCTCTGGGGCTGACAGTAAGATGACTGCAGTCAGGCCAGAGAGAGACCGCTGTGCATCCCATATCAGTCAGTCAATGAGGCAAATTCTCCGGAACCTGATGTCCTGTATTCATTACTATTCATTCGAGGTGCCGGACTGGCAGTAGTACAGGCTGCCATCACTATATCACAAAGTTCATTTTTCAAGGTGGTAAGCAGCAGGAGATGCTGTAGTGTGCCTGTATTACTGGAGACGTACTGCCCCCTGGTGCTGAGAAAAAGAAGCACCATTGCAGCAACAGATGCCACTGAGCAGACTGGGACCATTCAGAGTTATTTATAGGGTGATACATGGATCTCAATGGCACAGCAAATGTGTTATAATGTAGCTGAATGTGTTAAAATCTGGTATTACATTTCAGGCCATAACACAGTCTATTTTTGTTATCGCAACACAAATCAATTTCTAATACACCTTATAATAGGCCAGTTGTAAATGTCCAGTCTTGGACTGCAAAAATGCTATAAGGAAGGTTCATGTTTGTCTCATTATAAATCAGATATGCTTGAATACAGTCTTTTAGTTTGTTTTAATAATTATCATTACTAAACTTAATTGACAACTGCTGTACCTTTCTTATTGTTTTAGGCTTAGCCAACTTTTGTCCAAATATTAAAAAATGTAATTGCAAAAAAATCACACACAATATCAAAAATCCATACTGTATTTCACATTATATCAAAATCCACTTGACTAGTAGTCAGAACTAGCCAAAGTTTGACTTGTGTGTCTATTCTCTTGCTGTGTTCAGGATCTTGGAGCTGCAGCAGAATGGTGACATGGACATTCTGAAGTTGAAGTGGTGGCCGCGGGACAGCCCGTGTGACCTGTACTCCCCTGTGGGCACTCGGAAGACTGGCAGCGCGCTGGACATCCACAGTTTTGCGGGGGTCTTCTTTGTACTAGCGGCCGGCGTGGTGCTCTCCTGTCTTATTGCATCGGTGGAGACCTGGTGGACACGGAGAAAGGGCTCCAGAGTGCCCTCCAAGGAGGTAAGAGTCCTGGGAGTGGATTTTGTCTTTTAAACATTGGGCACGGAAAGGTTCCACAGGTTTAATTGGGGCTGTCAGTCTATTTTAAAAAATTGAATGAATTACATGGTGTTGATTAATATGACTGGAAGTAATTACATATAGGGTATCAGTTTCTTTGCTAAGAAAAGCCCCCAAATAAAGATAATTTAAGGACAAAGCTTTTTATTCAGTATATTTAATTCAATATACAGGATACTTAAAGAAAATCATATTTTTTGCAATTTAGTATATGGGTAGTTGACAAATATACTGTACATGTGTCCTATAGTGTGACATAGCAAAAATGTAGACAGCAAACTGTTGGAGTAGTTCACTTCAAAATTTGTCCGCATTGACTTTCCATAGTCATTTTTATTCCTACTATGGAAAGTCAATGGGGACAAAATATGAGTTGAACTACTCCTTTAATAATCTAATATTTTTATATTATTCATATTTATATTTATAATATAAAATAGCATAAAAGAGATTTATCTTCATTGTTAATTTTTCCCTTAAATTTTTGCTGTGACACCATAGGGACACATTTACACATGTATTTGTCAGCTACCCATTTATAAAATAATAGATCTGGCAAATGAGTTTGTCAATCAAAGGTAGACCTAACGGCCATTTACACATGGTCTATGCAATCATTGACTAGAAGTCAATATCATTCGCCTTTTATAAGTATCTTGCACCATTAGAGCTCTGGTTTTCAAAAAAACTCTCTCAAAACATTTAGAAGAATGGGCATAGTTTTAAAATGTATTATTATTTGATCAAATAAATAATGCATTATATTG
Source organism: Triplophysa rosa (assembly GCF_024868665.1). NCBI lineage: Eukaryota > Metazoa > Chordata > Actinopteri > Cypriniformes > Nemacheilidae > Triplophysa > Triplophysa rosa. The sequence continues at coordinate 11,744,133 of NC_079906.1, read as the reverse complement.
ACAGCCCTATAGTTTAAATGCATAAACTGGAGATTTTCCAGCTTCCTTGGTTTGAACCGCCTAATAAGATGAGATCCAGTTGGTATTGAATATCAAGCGCAATGTGACAGCAACATCTCTCCTAAATTTCTCCTTAAGAGTGAAATAGAGGACTGTTAACCAACAGCCGAGCCTAAAATGAGAGAGCATTACAAACAGCAGACAAAGCACTTTCCCCAAACACTCATATTTCGTGTGGAGTAATAAATAAACACACCTCTCAAAAAGAAGAACATGGTGTTGCTCAATTGCCTGCCCAACACGTTATCTATTATAGGGAAAAGAATAAACAGGTAATAGAAAGTATATGTGCTGATAAAAGCTACATATATCTGAATAATTACTGTAAGCTAAACCTTACAGTAATGCTTCTAAATGCACAGCCATAATCAAGGTCATAAATATGTTTTTTATTTGATTTCTTATAGTGCAGTTGTATTGCTTTTCTTGGTTTTTTTGTTTTGCTTTGTTTTGTTTTTAGCCTGCTTCAGTTTACATTAGTTTGCATATGGGATTTGGCATCCAGCGAACATTAGTTAGCAAACAATCCCACACTTTAGTGACTTCAATGTAATGCAGATGAAGCGGTGACAGAACGCTCGTATCTCTGTGAATTAACCTGTTTGATGTTGCTTTGATTTAAAGAGTTACTTCGTATTGCTCCTTGTTGCCTCCTGCAGCTGTCACATGTGCGTGTTTGTTTCTGATATTACATCCCCATCCACATGCCGCCACAATCTCCCTCATCACTCCGATCGAGATCCATTCCCCGACCCCGGCATACGCACCTGACCTCTCCCCACGTGTCATCATGCTCTCCACAGGCAAAAAACAACATTTCATCTCCGACGTTCCACCTAACAAACCAAAGCAAAATTATCTCTCCAAAGCTTTTGATCAGTGGACCTCCTCCCCAGCAGCCCTGCCATGTGCCAGCTTTTATCTGTCAGGGTCAGCAGCAGGCTACTTATGACCCCACAAAACAGAGTTGATCTCATCCTTCTCCGGTGCTGTGAAGGCCATCATCCAGAGCAGTAAGCAGTGTGTAACCGGCTGGTCACTTCATACATGATCTGCGTCTGTAAGAATTAGCGTAGTGCATCTGTTAGGGTCCTTCTCGAAATGTCTGATGAAACAAATTGTTAATTTGGCTTTACATTTAAGCAAGGTCCAAAATTAACATTCAACTAAATATACTTAGGTAAGTAAATATATTGTAAATCTGCAGTCTAAAAGTTTGTAGATGTGCAGTTGCCATAGGCAACTGAAAGGGGTAGTTTACCCAAAAATGTAAATGCTGTCATCATTTATTCAACCTTTTGTCGTTTCAGACCTGTATGACTGACTTCTGCGCGACACAAACAAATATGTTGGTAACCGAACAACGGTGGTACTCATTCACTTTTATTGCACAGACAATAAGCCAATGCAAGTCAATGGGTATCGCCGATGGTTGGTTACCAACATTCCTCAAAATATCTCATTTTAGAAAGTCATACAGGTTTAAAATGACAAGAGGGTAAGTCAATTTTCAGTTTTGGGTTTACATACGTATCTTCACATGGGTTGAAGTCGAATGACGTCAAACTACTATTATTCACAAAATTGTACCTGACATCTCAGTTTATTGTTCTTTATTATAAGCTTACTGTTGTGAATCCGGGTATGGAGAGTTTATGAACACTGATGTTTTTACGTACTTGCCCAAAAGCTTGTTGTTTTAACCAGAAAAAGTTAAAATATATAGCTTTCAATAAAACAAATTACTTACCAGTTGGCGGGTAATTTTGTAAGTATTCACAACAGAATGTGAGATGGAAATTAGACGGCAAGAATAATATGACGGTTGTACAGTAAGAGACGAGGATGATTTGCATATCAAATATTTCGTGTAAAACATACAAAGCAAGAAAATGTTATGAAACTTGCTCAAGAAAATGTTTTGAAACTTGTGCTTTATCACAACAGCAAGCAATATTTGTCATAAAATATATGATTTTTTTTATATTTGATTCAAATTTTATTGTTTTTATTTTTAAAAATCTTCAAAAAATTATATTATTCTTACAAAATGTTTTCACCCATCATTGACCAAAGTGTCAAAACGTTAATTTTGGACCCTGCACATACGCATGTCAACCTATTAAATCCAGCTGTTATCATGGTGTAGTTTGTTAAATTCTCTCGAAGGACTGGAGCGCTTTGGCAAGCACACTTGAACCCCGCTTCTTTCTGCCCCAGTGGTCGGATCATGCTGAGCTGAGCTCATTCCTCAGAGCAGTCTTCCAGACACTTCCATCAGACTAGAAACTTGGCAGAGCTTGCACAGATATTTACACACACACACACACATGCTCCACTGCGCTAAAAGTGTTAACGCCTAAAGCAACCTAAGCAGACAGCGAGAAACAATAACACGTGTCACACACGTCACATGTGTTCGGTTATGCAGTTAAAAGCTCTTTAGTCAGTAGTGTAGGTAGCAGTTTTTTTCACATTTGTCACTGTCAATTTTCACAAATCAGTATTTATGTCTTGTTTTCCAGTAAAACTTTGCTTCTTCTGTAGATCATGTTTAAGACGACTTTTTAACTATAACTTGAATGTTGACAAACTAATTTTAATAAGATTAAAAATGAACTGAATTCAGCCTAAAAACATCTTAAAACACATCTTAATATCTTATGTAGCATTTCTGGGTTGGTTTTACAGAATGTTCAGAATTTTGAATACAGGAAAACCAGACCAGATACTGATTTTAAACATTAAAATTGTTTTTGCAGTCCTGACATCCATTTGTACACATCCTTAAAACTGTCTTCCATCTTTCGGCATGATGCAATTTCTTTATTTCTGGTTGATGTGTCTCTGTGTCTTGGTGCATTCTTAATTCTTCCTGACTGCTTCCTCTTTTCTGTGTGAAATCTCTTGACACCTGGCAGAACAGTAGAATGATTTTGTGTTCATTTCCTCTCTCTGTTTCTCTGTGATCTCGCCTGTGGTGTCGCAATTGGTCTGAACTGAATTGATATGACAAGTCGTCAAAACAAGTTCCTGCTCACGGTAACGAATTCGTGGTTTGCCACCCAAGTCAGACGTGTTTTATTGAGCGCCACCTGCCAATCCAGAGAGGACGAGCGGGTGGTCCGAGGTCCAGAGAATCAGAGGTTTAACGTGTGAATAATCCATTTCACATGCCGAGCGTTGTGTCTCAATCATTCCTGATAAACAAAACGATGAGAAGTTCTCCACCTCAGATGTCTGCTGTGTCATTGATATTGTGCTTATCTGGCGTCACGCGGCGTCTCAGCGCTTCGAGACCCCAGTTTGAGGTCCACATTCAAACACCCAGCTGTTTTTCCATATACAACACAAAACGTACAAGACGAAATTGTATTGATATTGTATTCATAGTGGTTTCATTGCTGCTACAGTGGGTATTTGAAAATGGGACCTCATGGGACCCCCGGAGCAGAGACCGCCGAATGCCAAACAGCTCTGTGTGTCAATCAGTCATTTCTCTGACCTCAGAAAATGTTTGATTTCTTTCAGAAAAGAAAAACAATCATGTTGTCCTGCTGTCAAAGCCTGAAACGACTTTTATTTTGTTTTATAGATAAGTACTCTGTGTTGAGGGGGTTAAAGCGGGCGTGGGAGAGAAATGCAAAATGCCATTTTTATCATCTCACACTTCCAGGTATCTGGCTCCTTGGACATAAAAACGAAAAAACGACGTCTATGTGCTGATTGTTTGTTTATTGTCTTTCTCTACTCATTCCCCCACCTCTCTGAATACAATCTCTCTCCCATCCTCTCATTTGCCTGCGCCATCCGTTGTTCGTCCACGCCTTCTCTGTGTGTGCTCACGCATGTGCGCAGACGCAAGCAGATGGACCGTCTGTGAGGCAAGATGAGCCATGTCATGAGCCACAGTCCGATATCATGCTCACGCTAAGGCCTTCCTCCAATCACCTGTCACCTGCATGCTGTGCCACGCCCCTCGACTCCAAGCTGAGGCACACGTTCGCCATTCCGTCGCGAACTGTCTTCTGCCAGCACTGAGCTACATTCTTTCCACACTCTGAAGCCTCGAGCCCACGTAGGTTAAGAAATCACCTATAGCACAGTAAATTTTCAATAGACTCGCCTGCCGTGGGCATGCACGTGCGTTTTAACTGCTGAGAGGGAATCCACAGGAGGACTTCTTTTTGATGTTAATCACAATTATTGTTGTTATGGTATACACTACACAGATTTGACTTATGACAGGTAATAAAAGTAAATTTGCCATATTCACTTTTTAGCAAAAAATATTGCTGCTAGAAGAAGAGGAAGTGCCTAATTTCCCTTACTCGAAGAACATATATTTTCGTATATTAGCTGTTAATATATTAAGAAATACACATTAGAAATACACTACGGGTCAAAGGTTTAGGATCACTTTTTCATTCTTTACTCATATTTTTTTTCCACATTTTAGTACTGTAAACCCATCAAAACCATAGAATAACACTATTGTAACTGTGAGAATTATATTGTGTCTAAAAGCAAGCAAAATAAATGAATTCAATTGAAATAAATCCATTCAAACATACACCTACAGATTAGAAGATTTTTAAGATCATGAGAAATGTTTTTGTCAAGTGATTCTAAATGTTTAACCGGTAGTGTATTTGTAAATATAAATAGAATTGTACATTATTATTACAATTATGTTAATATATTACAATATATTGAATAATGTATAAAAAATGTCACTTCATATATTGAAAATATATCCACTTGGTTCCTACAGTATATATGTAAATGTATTATTTAATATATTGCATTATATTTCCCAGCGTATGTTCTACAACAGTGTTATCTAAAGATTTTGCCCTATTTAGTCGAAAATCCAGTCTGTTAATCTTAAAATATAGTGTAAAAAACAAGCGGCAACCTTGCGATCGCTCTCGTGAAGCCAACACGGAAGTGACTTAAACTGCAATTCATCGACTGGCCGCTAGAGACTGGCTCCAAATGAGAGCAGAATCTCATTGAGCCCCATGTTAAAATGGGAGGAGGGTGATTTTATTTTTTATAACTTACCAGTTTAACTTATATTAAGCCTTAAAATTCTGCAAATTAGGTGCGTGGCCACTTGAGTGACAAGGTTTCAGCAACCAGGTGCCCCAGCTCCAACCACGTCCCGCCTCTTTACCCATTTTCGATTATCCGGGAGTGACAAGCTGCTAAGATGGCGACGGCCGGCTCCGCCCACTTTAAGCTTCAAAGCTCCTTGTCAGAAACCTACGGGTGACGTCACGGACGCTACATCCATGTTTTATACAATCTATGGTAAAAAAAAGACATATTTAAAACTTAAAATAAATATTTGTTCAAATCTTAAATGTTAATCTCAATTTTGCATCAGGAAGTTGTATTCGTTATCAATAAAACAAAGCAACTTTTAAGGTCCCTAGCTAGTAGAAAACACTGCAAAAGTCTTTTCATGTAACAGCCTTCCCACAAATCCCTTTATCCGTCACTCCTATTTCCTTCCTCTATTGCCCTGCTCCAATGTGGTGCTTGAACGGATACCTACAAATACACCCCCAACCCACGCCCCGGTCAGGAGTCCCCTGCCCCTCTTTACTCAGGTCTATATGCTGCCTGATGGTGGTGGCTGGAAACAAGTGCTTTTACGCTGCCCACAAACAAGACGCCCTTTTATTCTGTGAGCTCGCTGCAGGCGCAATATCAGCCCCCACATCACCGTGAGTGTTTTTGAAGCAATCCATAAAATACACCTACCTAGTTAATACCATACTAAATAAAAAACATGCTTCCGTTTGGTTAGTTTTGAGAAGGGGTTACACACGGCTTGAAAGTGGAAAGGTTTTGTAGAATACACACACACCCTGCTGAAATGACCTGCTTATGTTTTTAAAGCTGGTGCTTTAAGCAACAGTGGTCGAACCATGCTGCTTTTACCTCACAAGTTTTGCTGGTAAAAAGCATGGATGCTGGTCTTTTCAGTAGGCTGTGCACATTTGATGTCTTAGATGAGCAATCCATGTGTCTGTGACAGACGGCTTTAATGTGCTGGTGTAAATAAATCCCATAGTGGTCACCATAGTGTATAGGTTTAGTAATAGTTAAGAATGGATGTGTTTTTATTACAGTAGCTCAGTCTGTTTCCTTTTTGTATCTTCTCTCTTCTCTCTCTATATCACGCTTTATTGTACATCCACTAAAACAATCATCTCAACCATCATTCAACCTCTCTATGGTTTCTTTTCCTCGCCAACCGAATCCAAACATTCATGTGCCCACTTCCTGTAAACTCAACGTCCACCCTTTCTCATTTCCTCGTCATCGCTTCACCCCGTTTCCCCTCTTAACCACCTCACGTCGTCACACGGCCATCCCGCTTTACTAACCCATCCTGCTCTTTATCTTCTCTTACGACTGCACACCTCCTTCTCCTCACTTTACACCTCTTTTCTTCTCTGATCCTGTAACAACCTTCGCTCCTCCTCTTCCTCCTTATCTCCCTCCTTATATCCTTCCTCTGGACTTTCCCCTCTTCCCCACTCCACTCCCCTCCCTCCCTCCCTTTGCTCTTTTAGGACGATAAGGAGATCGACCTGGAGCACCTTCATCACCGGGTTAACAGCTTGTGCACGGAGGATGAGAGCCCCCACAAACAGTTCTCCACCTCCTCCATCGACCTGACGCCCCTGGACATGGACTCCCTCCCGGCTGCCCGGCAGGCCTTGGAGCAGATCAGCGACTTCCGCAACACGCACATCACCACCACCACCTTCATCCCTGAGCAGATCCAGACTCTTAGCCGCAGCCTTTCCGCCAAAGCGGCGGCCGGCTTCGCCTTCGGGGCCGTCCAGGACCACCGGACTGGGGGGCACTTCCGACAGCGAGCCCCCAACGGAGGCTTCTTTCGCAGCCCCGTCAAGACAATGTCCAGCATCCCGTATCAGCCCACCCCGGCCCCCAACTTCAGCTACGGCAATGATCCGGACAGGGGCACATCTATATAAACTGCAAGAGTCCTGGGCCAGCGAGATGGAAGCAAACCCACAAAAGAAATATATGTAAATACAAATGTTCATTTTTGGTTGATGTTTTCTCTTGGTTTTGACATTGAAGGTTGCTCATCTCGCCTGAACTCGCCGACTCTGAGGATAGAATAAAGCGATCATTTTTGTCATCGTGGTTGTCGGGAGATGTCCCCTGTGAACAGTTTTTGCCACATTTTGAAGCTCTTTTGTGGGCAGAGCAAAAAAAACAACAACTGTATTAAAAGTTGTAACGTTGGTATGTTTACTGTTTCGTTTTTAACTCTGCCAAGTGTTCCACAGACCCGCAATAACTCGTCAATCGAATCTCGCTTCACGCTCATCTCAGTGCTGGATAATGTTCAATACTCCGTCCATCTGAGCGGCTACCCATGGAGATCAGAACTTCTCGTTTTTTCTGCCGCCTCGCCACTGCAACAGGTCCCACAGCGCGTGACTGTTTCTAAGGGCCTCTCATCCTCTCTGCCATCTGCTTGAAGATGAGATCTGCAGTCTTTAAAGGACACTCTGTGAAAAAGACTCACTGAACTTTAAAAAAAAGTTATTACAAAGGAGGGGGGTAAATCAAATGCTACTAAATGTTTCTTTCCGACTTTAAGTATAACAAATCTTTAATGCGTGGAATGTGTCTAGTCAGAGAGTTTTAACAACAACAAAAAAATGTCTAAAGCTGTCTGTAGTTTTAGTTCTCTCTTTTTTTTATTATTATTATTATTAGTTCTGAAGTTGCTTCGGTGCCGTCATCTTACATTGGTTTACATCATTGAAATCATCAGGAGTTTGTATTCACTGTAGCTGCACTCCAGGACTCAAACATTCTGTAGAAAAGCTTCATTGTATATGCCACCAGCTTGCAACTGTGCATCATAGGTTTTGGAGATCAAAGAACGAGATTGTTTTTAACAGAATTCCTAACACAAGCCTTTGGAGACGAGGCTTTTTTTACTTTTCAAGTGCGAGTCCTCAAGGTAATGACTACGCCGTACGGTGGCCACTTTTGAGGGGTTATTTGACATCACTTTCTATTTAATTTCGGGTGATATTTATCTAACTTTTTTTAAGCGCTAATTGTTCAAACAAGGCCATCCGGGTGTGGTAGGAGTTTTAAAAAATAATGACATTTTGAGGACGAAAAATGAACAAATCGTTTTCACTAACATAAACTGTATTAATATTTACTAATGTTAGTCATTTAGAATGAGCTTTCAGTTTGTTATCCTCTGACTAATTCGCAAATGTTGTGCGTAGAGCGGCAGTGTTTTGATGCAAGCCTTCTAGATGTAATTTTCTTAAGATACAATTACTGAAAGACTATAGGAGCAATTTTTATTTCGTATCGGTTTAAAGATTTTTATTTAGAAATATAAAGAGACATTAAAAATGTATATTTTACATGCAGATAATTTTTGGTTGGATTAAAGAAGATATAGATTATAATATCTGAGCCTGTAGAGCTCGGTTAGCCACTATCACATTACATGACCTTCTCCACGGTCTCTCTGACAGTAAGGCATATTATTTTCACTTCATTGCATTTCGATTTCTGAGTTCATCGAAAAGGAGGCAGGGTTTTTTTCAGTAAAAGAAGCATGCAAAACCTGCCATGCCTGGTAACATTTTTGATTTCAAACATAGAATTGTACAGCATTACTTCATTTTCAACTGAGTATAATGTACAGTATTTAATATAGGCCTATTTTGTTGTATGTGTTGCATATTATTCAAATGGAACAAACTGAGGCCTCTGTTACAAGTGGCAAAGCTTTCTGTGTATAATTTGTCTAATAAACATGTTTTCTACAGTGGTTTTTGTTGTGTTTTCTGTATTAACCGCTGTATTTCTGTAAAAAACCGAATGAATTATTAAATGTTTCAAGATGTCATCTACAGACTGTGTTTATCCTACAATTATGTATATTTAACGTCCGAACTGCTATGTCTTTTCAAACACAAAAGCAGGTTTGAACACAATAAGAGCGGTGGTCAAAGGTTAGTCACTATTGGCTGGCCATTGACTGTGAACCAGAATTCATGCACTGCGGGTCAAAGTGAATGGCACCACAGCATTTCCAGTTATGCTCTAGTGCTTGGAGAATCTGTCAGCCCAAGACGCCACAAGTCTGACCCTGAACATGTGTTCCAAAGGTATTAGGCCAAGTTCTTCCTTGTAAGTTTGTAAAACACTTTGACTACTACATGTATGGCATGATTACACTAGCATTAGGTTGCATCCTACACTTCATACCAAATGGCTTGATTCGTGAGTATAATATTCTTACATTTTTACTGCACGTAATAAAAACATATCAAAGTGGGGTAAGCTATAGTTTAAAAAAGTTAAATATGGCAGAGTGAACTCAATTAAACATTGCATGTTGTAAGAGAACCAAAAGTAAAATGTCTGTTTTTATGTAGATGTAGTAAAATCTTCAAGTTTTAAAATTCCCACTCACTGTAACTGCATTGCTTGTCCACTAGATGTCGCCCTACCGACGTTTTGTTTCTGAGCATTTGGAGGAGACGCAGAGCCCATTGAACACCTGTTCTGCTCTCATGTTTAGGACTTCTGATATCTTGTTTATTTTAGGTTTGTATAATCAAACTACTACAACAGATTAATCACTAGTAGATGCACATTTGCGCATTCCCATGTTTTAACCCAGGGTCCGTTTACGTTTTCTTTTTTTATTTAATTCAGAATTTATTACAAATTATTACATTATGTAACTTGTGGAATGTTACGTTTTTTTGTTATTAAAACAATAAGTTAAGGGATTGGTTTTGATAGTGTATCCCATTTATCTGTAATTTTATTATAATTAGTAGTAGCCTGAAACAACATGTAGGCCTTCATGTTTTAGAAACCCAGTGACTTTTATCAACTTATATCAACGCGATATCTCTGGGTCTCCCAGGAGACAGGAATGAAGAAAGCAGCATGCAGACTTGATCGCGGTGGAAGCCCCCATCTAGACACATTTTGTGCCCTTTTTCCAAAGACTTCTTCAGGCGTGTCGAATGGAACATAGAGTCTCTATTGTCCCTGAGACACTTTAATAATCGACGGCAGCAATCCCAACCTGTTGTTTGCTTTAGGACCTAGTCCAAGACACACAAGCCGCCTGGGTAAGGCTCCAGTTGGGGTGAAGTCAGGCGCCAGTCCGCAAGCCAACTTACTTTATGAATTCATGAATAAATGTAAAAAGATTAATGTGGAGTTTTAATGCCAGAAAACAGGAATTAAGGTCCGGTGCATTATTGTGTTGCTTGCTCCAGCGGCTATCCAGGACCTGTTTGTAGCCTGTTTCACAGATGATACAGAATCTGAGTATAGCCAAATTAAATTCCTACACACCGTCGACGAAAATGACTCCCACTTAAGTATATAAATAGTTTTATATTTATTCATTTCATATTTTGTTAAATATTTAATTTTTTATGTGATTTCTAACTTATTTATTTTTGTTTGTCTGATCAAATTAATTGAATAAAAAAGTCATGAACAATCGTTGTTAATAATAATAATAATAATCTATCGCTGAAAATAATAATATAAAAAACATTTGCTAATATTAATAACAATTATAATAATTATTATTCGTATTAGTATTAACAATTATCATTGCACTTGCTTTTTTCCTAAGCTCGTGACAGTAAAGGACTGTCGCGCCTCGAGATCAAGTTTCTAATCTTTGAGAAGCTCTTTTACTGAAAGGGCGTTCCTTAAATCGGATCAAAAGGTTTTGAACTTGTTCAAAAAGGAAACGAAACTCAATCTGGTATTAACACTCGTTGTTTAAGAATGTGTTTAACTGCGCGCCACAAAAACGAATGATTGCATTTTGCTTTTCTCAAAACTGTTGTAAACTTGAATGTAGCTAATTTTATAAATGTTTCATATAGTAAAACAAGTGCATTATACTTTTAAGATTAATGCATGCGGTAAAAAGTTTTAAAACTAACAAACAATTAGCAATCAATGGTGTGTTTTAATACTCTCTATTCGTATGCATTAACCAATCGAATAAGATGATGCGTGTCTCTTTTATTCAGTATTTGCGCCAATATGAGTGAAGACTATGCTTATGTTAAACATTATGGGCCTAATCCTATTTTTCTATTTGAAACCTAAAGAATAAGATTTTGTAAAAAAAAAAAAATTTTAAATTCCACTACATTAGACGTAACAAACAATTAATTGATCAACCAAATTAAATTGTCGTCAAATAAAGGTTTTCCATAACCTATATTTACCGGTTTCAAGAACCCTTTATATTTTGGCATATACTTTCTAATTTCCTGGACACGGATTCTAGGCACGCCGCATAATTTAAGTTCATCCCTACTAAATTTCTTTGTGCGTCCGGTGGGACGGCCCATTGTGATCATAATTCTCTAGTTAAACAGGTTTGAAGCGCGACATTATCAAACAACAGTTTGGGCATAATAAATAAACTATCGGGTTTACTGCGACTTCTCATTGGTCGCCTACACGCGCCTGCCCCGCGTGCTCTTATTGGTCAAAGCGCCACGCGACCAGCTTGAGAAGGGGGGCTCCCCGGCGCGTGCCGCTTTTAAAACCGACGAGTCGCCCAGAGACATCAGTAAAGAAACCCTCTTCACCACTGCGCGAGAGCAACAGGTGTAAGAAGAGAAATCCTCCACGGCGAATTTCCTTCATATATTCATAGCCACCAACTTTCCTCAACAAATGGATGGAATGAACGTGGACGGCGTAAGCAAGGATAAGAGGGAGGTGAATGAACTCGACGTCCAGCATCCGAGCCTGGGGCGGGGGGAACAGCGCGAGTACCCACCAGCTTTGGCACTCATGGCCAGCAGTGACCCACGCGCCTGGCTGGCTCCCGTGCAGCCTGGCACCTGCGCGGCACACGCCGAATACCTGCTGCACTCGCCCGGCTCGAGCGCGGAAGGCGTGTCCTCGGGCTCGAGCCACAGCTCAAACTTCAGGAAGAGCAGCAAGAGTCCTGTCAAAGTGCGCGAGCTGTGCCGGCTAAAGGGGGCAGTGGGAGCAGACGAGGGCAGACAGCGGGCCCCGTCCAGTAAATCAACCAACGTTGTGCAGAAACAGAGGCGAGTTGCTGCCAATGCTCGGGAGAGGCGAAGGATGCACGGATTGAACCACGCTTTCGACGCGCTGCGCAGTGTCATCCCCGCCTTCGACAATGACAAGAAGCTCTCCAAATATGACACTCTACAGATGGCTCAGATCTACATCAACGCCCTGTCCGACTTGCTTCAGGGCCCCGGTGCTAAAGCTGACCCGCCAAACTGCGAATTGATGTCTGCCAATGTTTTCGAAGAGGACCACTCACCCCGAGGGTCGCCGGACGTCTGTCGGCGAGGCGCGGGTGCAGGTTTCCCCGTTCAGCTGTCGGGTATACCTTATCAGTTTGAGGACGAAGCGTTCGCCTCTTTCATAGATCAGGACATTCAGTCTCCCTCTGGAGCCAGCAAATCCGGTTCGGAAGGCAATAAAGACTCGCCTAGGTCGAACCGAAGCGACGGAGAGTTTTCCCCGCACTCGCACTTCAGTGACTCAGACGAAACGCACTTGGAGTTGCAGAGCGAGGACGAGCTCTCTGAACTGAAACTGCCCAACCACCGCGCTTTTTAGAGACCCTAGCCTACACTCCATCAATCGTGTCAATCGTATATTTTGCCTTTGCCCAATATGTCCATTGTAATGGGTAGCTTTATTCATCCATTTGATTGGTTTCAGAACTTTTGTTTTATGTTGTTGTGTCCGACAACTGTTCGCCAATAGAATTATAATTGCCTTTTCGTGACATTGACCGGACCCCTATGCCATGTGAACTGCCGCGAGCAGCAGTGCCATGGGCTCAAATGTCATGCGTAAAACTGTCTTCCGTGAACTATGTTGACACTGTTTATTCATACGTGATTGTCATGAGCCTATTTCATATAGATACGATTGATGGTTTTGATTTTGAACCCTGATCTTGCAACTTCTAAAGTTTACATGCACTTTATAACGGGCCATAGGCTTGAGAAACAAGAATGGAACAAGAAATGTTGTGTTTATGTAGAAGTAATGCCAATTTGATGATTATATTTAATATAGCCATTAGATTTTGTACATTCGTTTATTTTTAATATTTGTTTCATTGCAAAGACTTTTTTTCATTGTTTTCGGCTTCTGCTAGACTGTAGCTGAAGTAAGCTATTTATTTCCGTTTGCCTTGTCTTATTTTGTGTTAAATTGCAAACGAGCGGTTTTTCTACTCGTATATGATATATGTTTTATTGTAGAAATAAAAATGAAAACTTAACACGAGTTTGCCTGACTTTTTGTGCAGAGGTTATCACATTTATTGAGACCTTGTGGCTGCTTTGACACGTAATTTATCTATATTTTCCATAATTGCATTTTCAACTTCCAATATACTTATTTAACACATTTTATAATACTTCTATTAGTTTAATTATTTAATCAGTTTAATTATTTACAGTAAATTAGGTTACAATCTGAATAAGCAAAGAAATGTGGTAGACGATTATTGTTACGTGAGATCTGTGACATGATCGAAACTTTATTTACAATTTTACTGGATTTCTTCAAAAAAAATCTATAAGATAAAAATGACACTTTTGCATCATTATCCTCATCATCACACACGTACTTTACAAATTGTTTTAATTTAAAGATCATCTGAACAACGTTTTAATAATTGAATAATAATTAATATATTAATAATACAATTATTAATGCCCATTTATTGGCATGTAATTTCTGATTCTAATTTGAAATGGTTTATGACTTAAGGGGGTTTAATAAACGACCAAGTTAGCGTTTTAAAGTGAATAATTAAAGAGCTGAAAAAACATATCCGCTTCAGTTTATTAATTTGTCATTCCGTTTTTTTGGTTTGTTGTTTCTTCTAATTTTACTTTTTTGTGCTGCGTCACAAATCGAATATTAATTTAACTTTTAGGGTAACAGATGTGATGTTAACTTGCGAAGGTAAAATGAAAACGAAAGGTGATCATTTATTAAAGAAATGTTCGTATAAGGTAAAGTTTTCATGCCATGCTGCGTTATTTCCATCCGCTATTTTCCATGCCAACTTGTCAGCTTCTCTACCCTGGAGCCATAACAAACATCATGATATTGATTTTGACTGAATGGGGTGTAATCGTCTTCTGAGTAACATTTTCTTTGTGGCAGAAAGTGTTTACTGTAATTGTTTTAATTGAGGCGCTTTTTAATTTGTACAAAATACTTGGTCGACCCGTGGCAAGGGGTGTTGGGTGTCCTTCTGGAAGCACGCGCTGTCAGCTGGTGAGCGCAGAGAGTGAAATCCCGCAGGACCTGACTTGAGAGACTATACACTCGCGCTGTAAGTCTGCCACGCACACGCTCACGCGCCTGCCAGCACGCACCAACATACTCACGCACACTTACACATATTTAGGTAAAAGAAACCCAATAATCGGCTTTTGTTGTTGTTTCATAAAAATAATAGGCGAAGAAGAACTGTACTCTATCCCAACAAGTCTCAAGTCTCTCAATTAATAGAATAAAACAGGTAGGCTATGTACCAGTCAAGAGTTTATGTCAAGTTAGAAAATTTGGGACACATGCATATTACACATATTTTCTAAAGTTTGAATACAATATTAATATTCCATCATTTTAATGCACCCAAGATAACTTGTCAATGGTTTACAGACATATTTAGACAGGTGAAATTTTCCAAAACTGTTTTTTCGCTGCACCTCACTGAAATTACTCAGGAATTATTAATGAAAGTTCGCTGTGTAGCCTCTGCTTTTTTATGTCTCCACCCCTAGTTTTAACCAATCGTTTGAGCCCTGCATGTATCCGAGATGTCTCTGCCGATTAACATCGAGAATAATAGGCAATATCATGCACACGCTCACTATGCTAAATTATTTACCACCTTATCCATAATACCTTTATCTTCCAGTGAACTGCGTGACCATCTGTGCTGTCCTGTTACATGCGACCATGCGACCCTCAAACGACAACGCGCTCAAGTTTCGCGACCACGCGACTGTAATGGGGAATTCAGGCATCTAACAAACTGTAAATCATGTAAAAAGTTGATCATCTCTGTTTTGTTAGTGCTTTTTATTACATTATTTTTATTCATAAAAGGCTCAACTGCATTTCGCGATTGCATTCCCTTCTTTAGAAAATCCATTATTAGGTTTAGCTATATTTTATTAATATTTTTGCCAAATATAGTTTCCCCTCACTGTGATATTAGTAAATTGACGATTCGGCCTATATCTAAAAGACTGTGATATGATATTTTTCAATCGAATTTATATAGTGACCACATTTAAAATAGTTATTTTTAAATGCAGAAACTGAAAGAAAATAATAGAGAAAAATGATTGACAGAACGATTGTAGTTTTGTCATACATTTTGTTTATTGTTTCTCTTCTAAAATAGCCTAGAAAAGACATCTGTTTTGTTCAAATATTAGAAATTACCACAATGTAACTGTCATGTCATGCGACACACACACCCCCCCCCCCCCGCCTTTATAGAGGGGTCTGAGATCAACCGGTGGCATTAACGGTTTTCGGCCTATTCCTGATAACAGCTGGGAGACTGCATGAGTTGAGGTTACACATCTCATTAAATATTGACGTAGAGCGTTGAGGAAAAACATAAACAAATACCCCCACCCGCTCTTACGCAATGCGCGGGAGCGCACAAACTTAAGAGGCTCGTGCGTGTTGGTGATATCATGTTGCCTTTCAACTTCATTCTGACAGATTTACAGAGGCCATCAGTGTGTTTTAAAACGATTAAGAAGAAACACTTTAGAATCCAACGTACATATGTGTGCAGTATACATGCAAATTTGCACTTTTTTGACCAAAAATGTACAAATAAAAGAAAGCGTCTTACTCTGCTTTTGCACTGTAATGCTTTCAATTATGAAATTATAGTAAAAGCAAAAAATGTATTGTTTCCTTTGCTATTTCAGTTCTTTGACCATTTTTCAAAATGATTGACATCATGTAGAAGCTTTTAGATCAACAAAATCCAGTGCAAGGTGCATGTCACTGCACTAAAGTGTTAAGAACTGAATATAACAATGTAAAACTTTGAGCAGAACACTAGTTATGCTTAGTCGAAAAGTTAGGTCCCTAAACTTCATTGGAGATAAGGAGAGTGGGAGGGCCAAGGAAAGGGCTCGGACTCTCTGGGGACATCAGAACAAAAGCTAAAACTGGGCCGTAGTCTCCATCTGCTTCGAGACTGTAGCAACAAGCATAGAGCAAGATTGAAAAAGAGAGCGAGGGCATGTGGGGGTGAGGTGTATGAAGCGTTCGATAAAGGAAAAAAATATTTCTTTTTTTAAGAAATGTAGAAAACATTTACCATTTTGGTCTAGATGAAATTCATAATGTCTGCTTGTGCAGATAGAGAATACTTCTCCATAATATAATGCCATGATACCTATTATTCATCCAGTCAAAAGGAACATTTGAATGTCAGCTTATGTGAATGCCATAAAATATTAATCAGGTAATGTATTAGAGGCCTTTGTTGACAGATATACATACACCTGTGCATGCAGCACAACTACGCAGTTTGGAAAAAAAACTTTGTGGCATTTTTTGAAACTCTGTTATCTAATCAAGGAAAGAAAATAATAGAAAACGTCACATGAGCCTCTGAATAAGAGGTATGAATAATGCATAGGCTTCCTGTGAACACTAGTCTGCAGTCTCTGACGATGCATATCAATGTAACTCAGATCGTCAGCATTATTCTTGTGAAATCATAGATAATGTTTCCATGAACGATCTAGACTCGCAAAAGACCATTTTTGATTAAATACTTCTGTTAAAATGAAGTTTGGGAACGTGTTTTGAAAGAACATAATGCAACAGATTTAATATGTATTACCCATAAAGTTCAACATAAGCACACAGATAATGACAATGAAGTGATCAAATCTAGCTTTTTTTAAAGAAGAATGTTATTTTGTGCAAATGATCAAGATCATAAGTCATTTGTCAGCGTCCCTGGTTTTCCTCAACTCGTATCTTTCAGCACTTGGTATAAAGAAACTGAAAGAACAGTGGTGAATCGTCACATCTTTGTTCCTCCCGTGGCTGCTCTTTTGTGTCTGCGAAATGTTCAAAGTGAACGTACCTACACCAACATGAGGCTTCTTGAGTAACCGATCCATTCAGAGACGCACAATGCCGAGGCCAATTATATTGCCGTTCAATGGCCTTTGAGCATCGGTTACATTCATTGTGAGGATATGGATGTGTGTGCATATGTAAAGGAAACACCTAAACTGTAGGGGCATTTATTCTTTTTCGTCGACTTCCTCTCGGCTTGAGTT
This sequence comes from Triplophysa rosa, assembly GCF_024868665.1. Lineage (NCBI taxonomy): Eukaryota > Metazoa > Chordata > Actinopteri > Cypriniformes > Nemacheilidae > Triplophysa > Triplophysa rosa. The sequence continues at coordinate 11,726,629 of NC_079906.1, read as the reverse complement.
ACGGCCAGCGTGCTGCTCCCTTTCCGAAGAGCGAGAGGCTGCGGTCGTGAATGGTAGAGGTCAAAAATTTGGCTCTCGTAGTGCTGGAGGCTCTTTTCGAGTCACACCTCAGAACATGAAGGCGATTCTTTCTTCAAAACGAGAGGTAAATGGTTTGACTTGTATGGATTACAAGTGCAGCCACAGATTGATAGGATTTGTGGTGTAAAGCCGAAGAACCGCCCACCCCCAAACATTCACATCAAGACCCTCAGTGTTTAACTCAGTGGTTTTGTTGCTGGTTCTCTGAACATCTTAAATGGACAGTTCACCCAAAAATGAAAATGATGCCATCATATACTCACCCTCAAAAATTCATTTCTTTTTTCTGATGAACACAGATAGATATTTGGAAAAATGTTAGCAACTGAGATTTCTGGGACATCATCGACTACCATAGTAGGAAACATTCTTGTATCTTTTTTTCTGTTGAACACAAAATAAGATATTTTGAAGAATTTAGGAAAGGAAGCAGTTCTGGGGCACCTTTGACTAGCATTTTAATTTTTTGTCCCAGAAGTCCCAGAAATGTCTGTTGCTAACATTTTTCCAAATATCTTTTTTGTGTTCAGCAGAACAGAGAAATGTACAACAATTTAGGTAATTCGTGACAGAATCTTCATTTTTGCGTGGAGTATCCCTTTAAGACTACAGTATATGACAAAACGAACAACGATAATGTCGCATATGACATGTATGGTGATTTTTGTGCACCGAATGACCAGATGTCTATTATTATCTAAATATAAACCCACTTTATATCTCCTCTAGTGGCCGGTGTTAGTTTCAGTTTCGTATCTTTTATTGTTTCTGGTACACACAGAGCTCCAAATCATAATATCATCATTTAGTGCCTATATAGACTTTTTTCCCTGTTTCACTCACCTGGACCTCTCTCGCCCCTCTCCTCCTTATCGATGCCTTGAACTCATTTAACTCGAGCAGTCTAGGTGTGCGCCGGCTGTCCCACCCACTCACCTGTAAAGGCCACGCATCTATTAAGGGACTCTTGCCCCCATTGTACAGTGGCTGAACAGATAATGTTTCAGCTGTGAGCCATGCTCTAGGGAGGGATACTGTATATTGTCAGGAGTTTTCTTGTGTTTAATTCCATTCTCCTTTCATGGCCGCTGAAAGCCTCCCCTGGTCCAGTTCCCCTGAGACCCTCACTCTCAGGTATCCTGTGGGTGGAGCAGAGGGGAGTGGGGCAAGCAGGGGGAGACAAGGATATCGCTTTCAGCTGTACGCAGAGACAACTGTGCCCCCCCGCCCACCTTTTCTCCCTCCCACTCCCAATTAGGGATACATGTCCGACCCCTTTTTCTTTTTTTCTGCCCATTTCCATTCATCTATTCAGCATTGGGAGAAGAGCCCGTGACAATGGAGAGTTGTGGAAAGCAACTTTGGAAATCGAGCAGCGTCATGCAGCGCAGAGAGAAGTAAAGGAATGGTATGTGATGGAGCTTTGAGGTTTAGTGTAATTTGACTGGAAGGTGGTCCTTGACCAGCATTTTAGACAGATAGAGAGAGAAACAGACAGATAGATGTCGACTGAGTCATGCCTACTGAGTTTACAATCCTTGTGTTAAATGTTTTTTTGTTTTGTGAGGGAAATGAGAAATATGAATCAACACACACAAGGCTAAATGAGGTCACCGTCAAGAGAACATGAACATCTGAACTGAAACTACTGACCTCACTGTATATACGCGTTTCTAATATAGAATATATGTTTCATGTATTCATCAAAAGGCATAAGTACTCTTTCAATGAGAGTGTCAAGCATTTGTGAGCATCCCTGCAATATGAGTCTGAGACATGGAAATGGAGGGGAGGGAGTTGGTGCCTGGAGGGTGTTCTTAGTGTATGTGAGCACTTTCTAAGTAGTGTGTACCCAACACTTACAAAACAATTTCCTTCTCACATTAATAGACTAGGTTCACTCAGGACACAATAGGAGCCGAGTAATTACTTTACCAGCCACCAGGCTTCATAGTAAGTAATACCCCCCACCCCCCAAAACATGACTTGGCAAAATCAGTAAATCTAAGTTTTACTTTTAGCCTATAGGGTAACATATAAAAACATTGCCACATAAATGGCAATGCTGTCCATTTTTGCACGTAATAATAAAGATAGAATCTATTTATATGTCTGTCTGACTGTCTATCTATCTATCTATCTACAGTAACTGTCTGTCTATTGATCTAAATCAACCTATAAGAAAAAAGTAAAATCAGGGACGAAATCTTTATATCTCATGTATTTCTCCTAGACATCAGTGAGATTAAATGGAAGGCAAACAGAAACATTGGCTTAAGTCTCCTTTGTCTCAGATATTTCTTCAGAGAAAAATTGCCATCTCACAAATGTGTCTAAGAGTTTCAGAAGAGATCTCAACAATATCACAAACTGAGCTCCGATTTGCCAAGTCTGCATTCAAAAGTCAATATTATTGAAGATGAACTCAAACATTTCTCATCAACTTCCCAAGTTTTTTTTTACCAATATCTCTATATTAAATTTACACCTTATGTATTTTAACAATTGTCTCATTTGTTTCTGTGTTTATCTCCTGAGCTATGAAAGAGCAAAATCAATCAAATTTTCATCTGGGAATCCATCAATAATATTGTTGTAGATTACATATACAGGTATGTCATACATACAGTATATACTGTATATATTAAACCTTGTGTGGTGTTCATATTTTTGTGCCAGTGTTGGTGGGTCTAGTGGACCCGCTGCAGTTTTGTGTTTTTAATTCAACACAATCAAACACTTTGTTAAAATTAAATTAAAAGATGTTTACTTAATCCCAATTACAAGCAATCTAAACAGCATATTGACATGATTCTGCCTTCCTGTCAGCTTTTCGAGTCCTGCGGCAGGATCATGACAGTCCCACATGTTCTATGTGGAAGCGCATGGGCGGGTTTGCATGCCATGCCCTCTCTGGTCTGGTGTATGTCCCCACCCTCTCGTTACCTCGTTAGTTATCTTGTTATGGTTTAATGCTCCTCACCTGTTCCTTCTTGATTTGATTCCTTATTTAATGCCCTGGTGTTTTCTGTCTTGTGTGGTTCGTTTTACCATGGTTCCTGTTCATGTCTAAAGTGAAAGTGAAAGTGACCTATTAGTCAGATATGGTGACCCATACCCGAAATGTGTCTATGTATCCAGTCGAGTCTAGTCTGATATCCTGTCAAGTGTTTATATCCGAGACTAGTTGATTGTATTCTGGTTTTACCCCCTCGTGGGTTTTGCTTTGTGTGTCTTGTCATTCATATTAAAGTCTTTTTGTTTAACCCTTTACTGTCTGCGCATGGGTTCTATCTACACGTTCCGTGACACATAAGCTAATATTTGCCCTGTACCTTTGTAAGATCACATTTATGAATTGAAGTGCTCCACGGTTTTTTGCGGGAACGGCAGGGGCAGAAACAGAAAACTCACACTTACACACACACACTCTCACACAGAAACATACTAAAAGGAAAAATAAGCCTATGCCAATAAGTTTGAAGTTAAAATTATTAATTGTATCATTTTTCTTTAGATAAAAAATGAAAACGGTGTCGGAGCCAGGTGGTCGAGTGGTTCGTGCTCCGACATGTGGCGCCGGTGCGTCCTGGGCGACCCGAGTTCGAATCCCGGCTCGTGGTCCTTTCCTGACCCTACCCCCTCTCTCTCATCCACTTTGCTTCCTGTCCTCTCTGAAAAGAGTCTCTCTCTGTCAAATAAAGGCAAAAAACGGCAAAAATAAATCTTTAAAAAAATAAAATAAAATGAAAACGGGTCCCACAGACCCAAACACATAAGGGTTAATGCAATATCGCTCAGGTAGGAGTGTGATAGTGCTCTTATATCAGCTCGGCCTGCGGCCTCGTGCCTCTGGCCTAGTCACAGCCGAGGATATAAGAGCACTATCACAAGACTACGAGAGTGATATTGTATTTATACAACAGTTCCACGGCACAAGTTTATAGATATGGATCTGAGCCAATCAGATTCGAGAACCAGAATGAACTGTTGTGTAAATAATTATATAGATACAGATAGATTTTTGCCACCTTATTTGCAATACCATTTAATGTATCAATGCCTTATTATTTCTTTGGTGTATAGACCACTTTAAAAGATGCAAACTGCTCTGGTTATGAAGAACTTCCTGTTAAAGTTTTTTTTAGCACTCACAAATGTTTGAACACAAAGTACAACCAACAGAAAATGTATAACTGATTTTTATAATCCGATATTTATGATTTTTTATAATCAAAATGTTAAAAAAAATGTTTAAGATTTAATTATACATGTAAGATGTTCACAAGACATCAGTGTTTACATCTTGCAAAGTGGTCTTTATCTAAAGGCATCATAATATTGTATTGTTTTTCATAATTCTTTTGATAGATCAAGTTGATGTGACAGTTGGTATAGCATCACGTAGATCTAGAGTTATTTGTGCAGGTTAGCATGGGAAAATCTTTCAGTGTTTCCCACACTTGAGCTCATCTCCCCCTTCTACAGGTTAACTCTCGTTTTCACATCATCAGACTCATTCCACATCCCTTCGCTCTTCTCCCGAGGGGTCCTTTCTCCCTCTGCAGATCAGTGCTGCCTCACTGCACCTGTCAATCAGTCTCTTACATCCCATTCTCTCATTTCCCAACCTCTTTTTTCCTGCATGAGATATGTGACACTCTGAAGATGTTCCTGGGAATGTTCAATTTGTAAACAAATATCTTCATTTTTGATCACTATGCGTTGAATAACAAACGTAAAAAAATATTAATTGCAATTTTACTTTTAACAAGCAGTAAAAAGAAATGGATTTGACGATGTATTAGGAAAACCATGTAACTGCACCTTTTCTCGTCTACATTTTTAATGCATTTAAAGGAGCAATGTGGAGATTTTAGTGGCATCTAGTGGTAAAGGCTCAAGAGTTGATTCGACCCCTCCCTTTCGAAGCACTATGGCAGTTGACACAGAACTAAGATGTTGTCAGGTTTTCGCTTCTTTGCCAAAGGAGATAACGTATTTATGAAACGCTCTGTAGAGCAGTTTGTCTGTTAAGGGCTAGTGTAGAAACAACATGGTGAACTCCATGCAAGGGGACTCAAAACATAACACTTCATCATGTGAGGTCTTTATACACCTCTGAAGACATGTATATTATATTACATTTCTGTCAATACTCATAAATATTACACACAGCAACTTTAAATAAGCTTTACAAGTTATTTTAACTTAAATAATTCACATTTTGGCTATAGTAATAAGTTGCTGTGACATATAAAAATGATTTAAATCATTTGATGAAATCAAAATTGACTCATGTAAAAATATGTCGGCATGTTTAAAAACACATTTAAAATCTAAAAAAGATGGTTTTATTTGAACTTTATCTCAGTAACTGCTTTGTTATCAAACAATTTCACATAAATGAATCACAGGTGTCTGCTTGTATACACCAGCAGCAGTAACTGAGGAACTTTGTCTTTACGTGATGCTGCATCTACACTGTTAAGGATACTAACTGGTCAAGACTAAAAACCACCAAGGAACTACAATCGACTTCATTTCCTGTAGCTTTAAACCACTAAAAGTTATGTACTGTAACTTGGACAATTATAGATGTTCATTACAGAGGTGATGAAGACTGCATCAAAACCTCTTCAAAGCTGTCTTTTCTTCACATGATGTACAGACAATCAGTCTAGCTCACCCCCACCTCCCCCAGTCTACAAGTGTGTACTTTGGGGAAGAGCATGAGATGTGAAGGCTCTGCCCTGCCAGTGAGACAGGGGCGAAAACAAAATGGCAAGGCTAACAAAAGGCCCTGTATCCAGGCCGGGGTGAGCCATTGTCCTACGCAGAGCCTACCGTCGAACGTGAGACGAGTGGGTCCCCCCTCCGCTGCAGGAACCTAATAGGAAATCAAAGTTTTTAAAGAGAATGGGCCGGGCTCAGAGTTACCCTCCCTTGGGTCTTGCTGAAAGAAGAGTGCAGAAAGAGTTCTGGCAGGACCAGGGAAGGTTAATGCAGTGGATAGTCTTTCTGTTTCTTGGTTCTACGACCCACACTAAAGTAACTCTCTCTGTCTGTCTGTCTGTCTATCTGTCTGTGAGTCTGTCTGGAAAGATCTTATTAGAAACCCTCCACTGTCCTGAAAGATTTTGGGCATCTTGAATCAGCAGATCTCTTTTGGATCATCATAGGAAATTTGTGAATGCTGCACACATCAGGGGTCAGAGGTCAAGAAGCAACCTTGATTGTGACACGAGAAACAACAAGCAAGCTAGTCTTTAAATCGGATGAAGGTGTTAAGATGCTCCTCAGATCAGATGGAGGTGTTAAGCGGTGCAGCTGTGTTAAGCCGCCTAAGCTCCTCAGAAGCCCCGGAGGCAGAAACAAGGGAATGAAGATCACCTGGGGGAAGCTTTTCGCTGTGACACAGCCCAGCACAGATCTCTGACCCCCCGGGTCTGTTTCTGGGTTACCCGCCAGAGAACAAGAGCTTTTTGCGGTTCAGATTCTTGGAAGGTGTTGGATGTCTGCAGTGTCACAACTAACAAAACCATTTGAAAACAAAGTGGCTCACTGAATGCGGAGCTGCAACGTGATCCTCGTGCCTTTGTGCCACAGAAGAAAATGTCCCCTCAGAAGCAAGAGGAGACACAGCATTTAATTCCTCTGATTTTCTCCTTTTGAGCGTATTCTTCAAAGGTGAACATGTTAACTATGAAAGAGCCGTGTTACCACTCGGGCAGAGGCAGGCAAACCCCCCTGTTTTTTAAGATATAAAGATGATAGATGGGCTCTGCTGCAGTCTTATGTTACGTCATACAACAGCACATCCTCAAACTAACAAACTAGATAAAACTAAATGTTTTATGTTTGCATATTTTTATTTATGTCGCTTTAAGACATCCCTGCAGAAAAAAATCAATAGAATACCATTATGTACCATTCGTTTTTTCTATTAAAACCATTACAAAATTCCTTTTTTTGTGGTGTGTTTTGTGGATTATTCCAACAGGATTAATTTGCCAGATAACACCCCACCAATAGAATCCATCACATACCAGTAGACAAAATTATAGTTTCTATTAAAACCAATTCAATTCCCATTACAACCATTACATTTTCAGTTGTGTGTTGGGCAGGGCTCTATTGTTTTTTCAGTGGGGATTTATATATATTCTATGCGAACATATAAACACATTAATGCTAACCGTCAATTATATAAATAAAATCAAATATTACCTCTAAAAGTTTAGCTTGAGGGAATTTTTAGTCATAAAAGATTCCTGATTGTGCTGTTGTATCCATCCTTATGGATATTAACTATAAAATAACCTATATATTATAGTTACGTTATAGTATCTGCTAGGCATGTTACGGTATAATTTTTTTATGTCATAATTATTGCTAGGACTTTTATTGCGATATCACAATATTACATTCCATTGATATCAGCATGCTTAAAAAGATACATTCTGCTCATCATATGTTTTGTTTCAACTCTGTAACTAGTGATATAAAGTAAGCTACTGTTATTTCAGAGAAATGTAAACAACTATGCTGATTATGCTAATCTAGAATTATTTACAGTATTTTGAATTGCCCACAGTAACAATATTGTGCAATTTATAATCACGATAAGCAGTGTTATAGAACACAAGTCTAGTAACCATAGTTTTGTTGGTTTTAGATGTAGTAAAGCCATAGTATTTGCAAAATTACAATGGTCTCACCACAAATAACATAGCCATGGTAAACCCATTTGTGGTAAAGCTATGGTAATACAATCTGTCTGCCAATAAACATGGAAGCTATCCTTTTACTATAGTAAAACCATGGTTAACTTTCCTAAGGGCAGACTCATAAAAATTTATAAAATAAAAAGTCAGTTGTTGACAATTGCATTTTAAAATGTCTTAATATTGCTGCATGCCATCAATTTAAACAACTATCCTAACATTAGAGAAAGAGAGATAAACCTGTTCAAATGAGTTTCAATTTCAATCACTCTTGTCAACACAAAATGGTAACACCTTTATGTCAGTCTTTCCAGTTGGGTTTGGGAGTGGTGCCACAGCCCATTCTCCGTTCCCAGTTGTCATCATTCCCCTGTCAATCAGCTAGTTAATTACTGCCTTTACCCACAGTGTGAAAACCTCTGTCAGAACCTCTGACCCTTTGGGTTGCAGCCCCCGTCCCCATCTACAGAGCCATGGACAGAGAGATGCTGCTGTCCCAGAAGATGAACCCACTGATCACCTGACAGGCCACACTGTCCTTCATCTCTAACCAAGCTCTTACGTCCACCTTCATATGAGAATGAGAATATTTTATGCAAGCACAGAGGCATGTCAGCAAGGTCAAGAGATAAATGTATTTGTTCATGTCTGTGTGTGAAAACCCTTTCGGCGTTGACAGTGACGAATGAAGATAAAGAGGAGCAGAACTCCTGGGACTTAAAGCTAATCCAGCATTCTAACAATGGGCTTTCCTGGCGGGAGGTCTTTGACTCGCTGTGACTGAGGCAGGAGGCGGAAAATAACACACTGACATGTTTCATTAAGCTTGTTAATGCCGTCTCTACCCATGTCTCTCCTCCCAGATCCCACAGGCTACACGCCAGACTTTCATGTACCGGAATGTCGCTGAAGGAAGATTTGATCAATCACTGTTTACGTAATATTGAGCCGGTCGGGTGAATGGCATGGGAAAATGATTTTTGAATGAAGGCATGAATCAAAAATGAAAATTCATCATCAATCGTGAGCACAAGAGAGCAAATTTTTTGATGGGAGTGATGATGCTTCTTTAAATCTAAAAGTGAATGGAGACTGAGGCAGTCAGTATTACTAATAAAACTACCAACAAAAAATCATGTATTCATTATTTACATTTTTGTATACTCTCCTGCTTTACTTGCTTTAAATTATGATTATCGTTATAAAGTATATCCCGGTTTCCCGGACAGGAATTTGACTAGTCCTAGACTAAAATAAATGTAAGAGCTGTACAAACTGAAAACAACTTGCACTAAAATACAGCAGTGCCTTTTTGCCATTTTAAAATGCACACAAGTAATGTTTTTTTGTAAAACTACTTAAATTGTCTAATTAAACTAAGGCCTAGTCCTGGTTTAAGATAATCCCTGTCCGGGAAACCGCCCCATGTATATTGTTTTGTTCTTATTGCTGTATTGATCTTAAATTGATTTGGTTATATCATACAATGTATGTTCTTTTTTTTAAAACAGTGGAGGTATATTTACAACAAAAAGCACAGTGATGTGTACCTCCAAGCACTTTTTCTTCCCTCCTGGAAAATACGTTTTATTAAAGAAAAAAACTGGCGAAATGCAGTTTTCACGCTGAAAATATGAGAGACGAATTCTGCTTCTCCTTTTAAAATTATTGTACAACACAACCACTCAAGAAATAACATTTCACACAGTCAATATCACATATTGAAGCTTTTTCACATTCGTAAACAGTTATTACCAGCTTGTCTTTTCTTCGCCACAGCTCAGATTAACCAGAGACGTGTCCACCATAAAAGAATCTAAAAAGAAAACACACTCTGCGCGATTCCTTTGAGAAAAATAATGTAATTTGCAGTGATCAATACCAACCTGTATCTGTGTGGAAGGCGAGAAAAAAACAGCCAGCTAAATAAATAAAGTGTAATACGAGAATGAAAATTAAAATGCCATCGCTCCGTGGCAAGATGAAAGGGAGAGGGTAAAAGAAAGGCTTTGGAAGCAGATTGGGTTAGGTTGCCCGAAATCACATCACTAAAGACTTGCCCTCTCTCCACAAATTCGATTGCGAGCAATAACCGGCGATTAAGAGCACACTCCGTGGGTATAAAGAGAAAATTCAAAAGTCCACTGTGACTATGGGGACTTGGCAGGATTGGATTAAGGGCCAGAGTAGGGAAGTGACCACAGGGGAGGCATACTGATCGGAGAGGAGGTGAGAGAGAGAGAGAGACATAAAGCAACTAAACCTACTGAAGACATTCAGCAAGCTTTATGAAGAACGTTATGAAAAGAAAACATTACGCTTATCACTTGCAATGCATTATGGGTATTTTGTTTTGGGAAAATATGGAGCTATGGCAAAAAAACATTGGCTAGGTAACTTTTTTTGCTTGTTTCTTATCCATCTATGCTATTTTGATGTTCTCTTGACTTTCCTGTTTTTAAATTAGATATGCAAAAATGGTGACAGTAATTTTTAAGTTAAACATATTTTTTATTATTAAGAAGAATGTTAGCAACTGTTTGTTTTCCTAAATTCTTCAAAATATCTTCTTTTGTGTTTAACAAAACAAAAAAAAATACTTTAATTTTACTATGGTAGTCAATGGTGTCCCAGAAATCTCAGTTGCTAACATTTATCCAATATCTTTCTGTGTTCATCAGAACAAAGACATTTATACAGGTTTGGAACAACTTAAGGGTGAGTAAATGATGACAGAATTTCCACTTTTGGGTGTACTGTCCCTTTAAGCATGCACTATTTAGAATTGCTACTGGTATCCGTAATAGTTTTCAATGCAATCTTTAAAATATTTGTTACTTTTTTACAAGGTTGTAATGAATACGTACATTCATATGTTTTAGTACAATTCGCTTTCGCAAAAGTGATGGTTTTATGGGTTTTTGGTTTATGAGTGGGGTTAGGGGAGGGGCTTCAGTATAGCTGTATCTAATAATCGTATATTTTGTACGATTCACATTGTATGACTTTAAAATAATAAAATAGTTAAGAAATCTTGAGATCAAGCTGTTGTTTTGGTTTGTGATCAATTTTAACCCAGTCAAAAAGCGCACATTGTTCAACAATACAATAAAATAAATTAAAACAAACGTCTGCATACTACATCAGATAATGTTAGAAAGTAACATCTAATGAACTTGAACTTTCATGGTCTCTTAGACAAAAAAAAACATATTTAATATCACACACTGAGTTGAAATTATGTTTATAAACAGTTATCATACGTTTAGATAAAATTAAAGTATCAGAAAAATATTTATTAGATCCTTTTCCAATAATTCCCAGATCTCTGGGACAACAAAAACTACACACAATGCCTAAAAAGCCAAAATAACCTATGAACTCCGTGACCCAAAGTAACTACTCAAGATGCAGGAGTGAAAAGCAGACCACGCCACCAAAACGAAGAAAAGATGATACGAGGTGTGATACCTCTCCTGTCCGACGTCTCCTTCATCTCACAGTGAACTTTAATTCACTGAAGCCCCCTTCTCTGATTACTTTCTGACAAATTGTCTTATCAGTCCTGAGGCTGATTGGGCGAATGAAAACATGACCCTGGTCTGAATCTCACCGACATTCACGTAGACATCTCGGGTACAACCGATGGGTGAGATAAGCCGGATCAGTGCAGCCACTGGAGTGGCTAACAAGCGGCCATTAGACTTTCTTTTCATGCGTGCTGCTGGAAGGGGCCAGCAACTGGTGGGGAGGCGGGGGGTGGAGGGCAAAGTAACCTTTTAGATCAGCATCATTGTGCGCTGTTAAGAGGCACAGCCTTTGTGCCTGAGAGGCAGGGGGAGCGGGAGGTGAGGTGGGGGGGCAGGCTGGAGATAAGTGGCTCCTCCTTTCTGATTCACGCTCTGGTACTCCCACAGTAGGCTGATGGGGACACGGGAAGAGAGGCTGCCAGTGACACAGTGGAGGCTTTGTGGGAGCAGCCCAGACAGCCCCCGGTTTAGAAAAGGTGTGTGAGGCAGTGGGAAAGAAAGGTAGAGAAAGACAGGAAGGTATGGCGAGATAGAGAGCCGGGAAAATGAGAGTCACTCGGAAAGGCCAGGAGGAAGATGGAGAGGAAGAGGGAAGGAATGTGAACTACTAGAGGTGGACGTGCTTATGGAGAATGACAAAACACCTTGAGATTGCTCAGATTGACCAGATCACTAACAGAGAGGAAGGTATAGGGGGGTGGGGTTAAGGTTAGGTTACACAAGAGCTTGGCTGTCATGTCCATCAAATTTTTTTTGACTCCGCTTCAGTGAGATAAAAGCAAAGTGGGTCTGGAGTACTTCCTTTCCCAGGTTTGTGGGAAGGACAGAATATCACACCTCAAAACAACAGAGACATCCCAGAGCTATGACACACAGACACTCAGAAGACCATTACAATTTTAGATATGATCTGAACATATTGGGATAATTATTTGAAGTGCCTCTTCGAAGTTATTGAACGTTGAAATTGAACCAGTTTACATTCTTTATGTGCTACTGGTCTTATTGTGAACAGTTCATGTTATGGTGTCAGCTGTTCTGAAGAAAAAGATGATGTATTGTTTTCCTTTAATAAGCTAAAGTAGTATCTTCTTAAAAAAGCAACTGTTATTGTCTGCTGACATCACTTAGGCCATTCAGGCTATTGGAAAATGTTGACCAATGGCCAAACAGCTTTTTTTCTGACCTACGTGTTTTGTTTTGTTTTGTTTTTGAGAAAATTTTGTTTCACTTTTGTCACATTATGTTGGAGACACAAGCTTGCAGGCATCGCTCTGACATATCACGCCAAGAAAACATATTTCCATATATATTAACTAACTTGGTATATATTTGAAAATGTATTTGAAAATATATAGAATTATACATTGTTAATATATTACAATATCTTGAATAATACTTAAGGAATTGGCACTTAATATATTGAAAAATGTAACCACTTTGGTTACAATACATGGAAATGTGTTATTTAATATATTTGCATTATTTTTTCCAGTATATTCCCGTATATTTTTGTTTCGGAAGGGTACAACCTAAACTTAAGATCCTTTCCCTGTTCTGTTTTTCTTTCTCTCATTTACTCTCCCAAAATATAACTTTAAAACCAAACTGTGTCAAATTATGGAAGTAAAATGGGCCATTTTTTTCTAATTTACTAATTGAATGCTTTATTAATATCATAAAAACTATAATAGTGCTCCAGTAGTTAGACTCTAAATGCCCTTTGTGCCTATTAAACTCAAAACCGCTTAGGAATTGTAGTTCAGACTGGTCTGCTTGACTGAAGTCCACTAGCAAAGTGGATGAACAAAGAGACTTAAGCCTAAAGGACCAAGAATCATGGCGACTGGTCCAGAGCCTGAAGATGGTGATGGCCCCCTGAGACCTTGCAGAGGCCACGCTGGGAAGGGTCATGTCAGACATCGACTCCCATGGCGGGGCCCTTCTATCTTACTCCTCCTCCACTGTGACTGTCACCACCTCCCCACTGGGACAGTCCCAGCTCAGACTGACCCCACCAGTCCGAACCAGCGGGGTGTGTTCCCTGCTTCACAGTCCCGGTCGAGCCATCACAAGCCTCTCTAGTGGGAAATAACGAGAGCGATAGGTCTAGTGCTTTCAATGTATTCATTATCTGTCCGAAGGCTTTTGGTGCAGTGGCATTTTTTTATATTTATGGGTAATAACTAAGGTTATTAACATGGCTCTCTGGTGTGCTTGATTCTGATTGGTCAGTCAGGACATTTAGCAGTCAAATTTTTTTTAATATAATGACAGCTATTGTTTTTCACCGTTGTCCCTGGCAACCAATCTCCTACACTGTGTTATACTTTCACGTCTCTTGAATCACACCAACACTTTTTATCTAAGTTTTATCTAAGTCAAATTCATATTTTATTAAGACATAAAAATTATATTTGATATTTTGAATTGACATTTTAGAGGTGTTAGGTAAATCTCATATCATTATTGCAGATCTATATATAGACGGTTTCAGGGACAACAACATGATCAGTTATGTGGGCCAAACTTAACTTCCAGTAGACCTCCACAAAGAATCAATAACTGTTGAGTAGTTTTAATTTAATTTAAAATATACAAAAACATATCAAAACAAATATTAATATGAATAAATTTTAATATAATTAAATCTAAAAGAAATTGGTTATAACCAAACAGCGCTGGGCCAGTGCGTGCGTCCAATGAAACAGTCTATATCAATTTCAAAGTTTTTTTTTTAAATGTAAGCATATTTCTATCTTAATATATACATATCCTCACTGGCTACCACAAATGTGTGCCAACTATTAATAAAGGCTTTGTCTTTGACAAAATGCTCTTTCATTTGTAAGTCACTTTGGATAAAAGTGTCTGCTGATTGAATTAATATATATATTAATATGTAAGTATGCAGATGTACATGACGGATGTCAGCTGGGAATAATTATATCAATCATAATAGCAATCATATAGGCATTAGGATTTTTGATTCAAATCAAGTGTGTCTCTCACCTCTCATTCCTTGGGAATTCCCACAGTATATAAGAAGTGGAGGCACACAAAGACAAGACACAGCAAGGAGGTGCACATTCTCTTCCCACACTGCGTGTACCCTGGAGATGGTCAGATCCCCCTCACTAACCCCACGCCCCCCCCCCCCTCCGTTTCCCTCCACTTCCATCTTCCTCATTGTAGGCTGATTTAATTAAAAATACCCAGCAGCACCACCCTGGACCTCGCCCGCCAGGGTGGGACCTCTAGCTGTGGCGCAGGGAGACGCTGTCATTTACCGCTTGCAGACACACACAAACACACACACACACGTTCACAGCCAAAGTGTTCCCATAGAAGAAAATGAATTCCTGAAAACATGATGAATTGACATGACGTAGACTTTGCCACTTTATCACGATTCACTTTCTACACATGTTGCTGTAATCCAGCATTTGGCAATAAGGGAGACCACAATATGGTAATGGTATAAGCTATTTCAAATCATTATTTGACTTAATAAGTTAAGAAAGCATGTCTTTTGTTAATTATTTGTATTTTGATCTAGAAAAACCGTAACACTTGATTTTTAATTTGCCTACACACTCATGAAACAATATTTCTAATTTGATCAAAGCATTGTAAAGCAGTAATCACCATATTATTTTGTTAAACATTTTCCATTGTGGTGGCCCCATGTGTATTTTATCTTCCCATATTGTGAACTGTATGTAACTCAATGAAATCAATCAATGTAATTCATCAGCATTTTCTGGAACCTCCAGCCTTGTTTGACAGCTCTCAGATAATGTCTAATGAATGTGAAATGAGACAATGGCAATTAATTTTGTGATGATCTTGCCATTTGGAAAGGGTGGGTATTTTGTTTTAGGGGGTGGGAAGGAGCCAAATCGCAGACATGTTGCCACGGTGATAAGGTACTCCCTGCCGCCGTCGGGTCTCGGACAAGCGGGTAGCCATGGCGACGGGACAGTGACAGACAAAGTGACAAGTCCACCAGGATGGTGGGTCAACCTTGAGCTGCAAGCCCACAGGAATGTCGTGCACTTCACGTAAGCCAATGATACAATAGATGAGAAGCATTTACGTATCATATTCATATAACGTATAGTTTCATAGAGCTGTTGAGATCTGCTGGCAGACCTTATTGCCTACATCCATAAGCTGCACTACACACAATATTATCATCCATCATGTTTCATAACAGTTTGATAGTGGAGTGATAAAGAAAAAATACATTTACATCGTTGATCTAGCATATTCAATTTCATATATACGATAAACACAGAGATGGAGTTTATGCCTATAGTGGGACTGCAATAAAACTGGGGTCCATGATTCAGTTCCCTGCTGTTTAGGGTTAGAAGTCTGATCATACTCAATGTCAGTGTGCCCATTGTGTACATGGCACTAGTGTAAGTTATAGGAATCTCCATAGTGACAAGAAGAGAGAGACAGAGTGGCGACATAGAATATACACAATTCACGGCCGCATACTGTGTACATGTACTTTTGACATTGATTCTACAGTAGTATGTGGATGATTGCCAAAATGACTATAATTAGTGCTTAACTCTTCAACAACAACTATTTAACAAGCTAAATAATAATCGTCTCTGTTGGTTTACCGCAAATCCCTTTTAAAAGGCGTCTTGCTAAATGTGCAATGTATGCCACCTATACCTGTTCAGATCACTTCAGCAAACTGAATTCTTGGATGTTTTGCATGTTACTTTAGGAGCACTGTTAACTAAACCTAATACAAAAAATCCAACATATGGAAATGTTTACATAATGATATTTGATCTTGTGATGCTATGTAAAATGATATATGCATTAGTAACATTAGCTACATTAGATTAGAATCATACAGTAATATGTATCATTTTGAGGAGGTAATGAAAATAAGTTAGCCTAATATAAAAATACTTTTCTACTTAAAAAAAAATCATATTTACAGTGGCAAGGAAATGACAGGAGCATGATACGTACAGGCCCGATATGCATAAGCCACACAAAATAAGCTTCACAACAGGCTTTCTGAGTCTGCCAAGGTGTGTTTGGGAAGAGGTGTTGATGGGTCCTATGAGGACCTGTTGCCAGTCACAGAAACTCGGTGTCGCCCCCTTAAGGACAAGCGCAACATGCAACTGCAGCTTTTTTATTAAAGTGTGTCACCTAGTGGATAGATGAAGGAACGTTCATGTAAAATTAATAACATATTTAAGTAGTAAGCAAATGCATTTTCAATGCAAGTTTCGTAATAACATGTTGTTAGCATCCATAAAATCTTGGCTGTTTATGCTAGCAGAAAATAGCGAATTGTAGCATATTGACATTGAATTGAACTTTTATTCTGTAAAATAAAGTTTCTTTACTTTTCGCGACTTTGATACAAATATGCATTTGTATACAAAAACAAATATAATATTTAAAGCCATGACTAGCATAAAACAAAGAAAAGTCACCAGTGTGTTCGACTTCCCGATCGGAGTATGACGTGTTGAAAACGGAAGTGACGTGTGCCAACCGGTGGCGGGAACGTCTCGTTTGCTGCCTGTATTCATTATTTACCCCAATGGCATTGTAAGAGCGATACGAATGTACAGCTTAGATAATATAAATTATAAATAATTGTGTTACCTAAGGAATTTTGTGTTTACGTGTAAGTTTTTAGTCGTTACGCTATGAAGCTGTCTTGAAGCTTTTATTGTCAGACACAAGCAAGTGGGCGAGCATCACCGGCGGATATCAGCCCGCGCGCGACGAGACCGGCTGTGACAGCGTTTCATATTGAAAGATATTAACATGAGCTTATTCAACCTCGAACGGTTCCGTTTCCAACGGGATAAATCGGCTGACAGTGGCAGTAAGTCGTCGGACGGATCCAGCTCAGATAAAGAGAATCACCAGGGTGAGCAAAAAATACCGTTTTACAGGCCGGGGCTTTGTTTAATGTCAAAATAAAGTGAGCTTTCTATTAAGCGCTTTAGTGCATCGTGTGGTAACGTTACAGTTGTTCTAAAATCATAGTAACCACTGATGAACCATTATATTTGTAATAAAACTATGCTAATATGAATAATAGTAAAGCCACCAATAACCTTGTTATTAACGTTACAACGTAACTGTAAAAGCATGGGTAATTTCCTAAGAGTATGCTAGTCGATTTAACGTTATAGGGTGGATAATACATTTTTTTTCTTGTGGTTTGTTTCGAGGCCGACACCACTTCTTACTTTTCTATGCCAACAGTTATTAGTGCAATGTAGAAGAGTTGTGATAATAAAAGGACTATGATGATGTCAGTTTGTTTGAGTTTTCAATTTTCAATGCCCCCAGCCCAGCAAAAGAAGGTAGATGGCCGAAGCGTTACAGTCGAGTTACAGAGACAGGCACTTGAGGATGTTTCTTCTGATGACAAAGTTGTTTGGATGAGCAAGTAAGTGAAATAAAACTGTTATGTAATTCCCTTACATAGCTGCTTGTCCACCACATGGGCTGGGATTTAAAGTTACGTTAACCTCACAGGGATTCTCTATCAAAGGACACGGAAGACAAAGTGTCCAAACTAATGGAGATGTTCCCGCAGAAGAGCAAGAAAGATCTGGTGGAGGTAATCATTTCTGTTTTGGTGTAACAAATGTACTTAATACAACAGGTGAATGTTGTGCATTGTTATAGTCCTCTGTGATTTATTTTGTATGGTGTGTGACAGGTGGTTGAGAGTACCAGCACACTGGAGGGAGCTGTAGCACACTGTTTGTTACTGTATGGTGAAGAAGGTAACGCTGATGTCATTTTTTTTATATTTGTACGAACACATACATATTGGGTCTGCATATGTCAACCTGTCATTTACCTTCATTTTTAGGCTGGTGATTAAAAAAAGCCATTTCATAAATAACGTTATTATGCTTCTCTCTGGAATACTTGATTCTTTCAAGTGCTTCATGTTGAGGACTCTTGAATCTATGTATTCCTTAAATAACAAGTCATGTGTTATATCTAAATGTGTGTGTTTTTTTAATGCAGATTCAGGCAGACAGAAAGGCAAAACAAGGTATAATGAAGATAATGATAACATTCAACCAATGAAGAGGAGAAAAATTGTGGTGAGAAATTGTTTTGTTATTAAAAACAACGTAAATAAGTACTTTTATTTATTAGATGATGTTGTCTCTGATTTAGGGCTCTGATTCTGAGGATGAGGGAGAATATGAGGAAGAGGAGAACCAGGAGCCAAGCAGAGAAAAGCAGGAAGCTCTTCTAAAGAAGCTCAAGAAGAAACTACCTGATTTAGAAAAGGAGGTAAAATAAAGATTTCATCATTGTTGTACTATTTTTATATAGGTGTTTTGAGTTTGATGGACTGGAGCAATTCTTTGTTATTGTCAGGTCTTGAAAGATGTCCTTAGAGATCACGAATGGGACTATGAGAATGCCTTGGGATCATTGCTTATGTTTTCATCAACAGGTAATTGTTAAATGGATGAAGGTCCTCTAGCATTTCAGAGAATGGGAAATTTGGATTTTGAATTGTTTGACTATGTTTGTGCTTTTAATTGCTTGCCTAATGCAGATTCCAGTTCACCAGAGGCCCCGAAAAAACAAAAGCCAGAATCATCTCGCTCCAAGGAACAAAATGGCAAGAGCTCGCAGAGGCCAGACAGCTCATCTAGTCTCGCAAAATGGCTGACAGCGGCACCGTCACCTGTGCGAAACGTCTCCAGCTCATCCACTCCCAAAACACAAAAACCATCCAGCAGCAAGAACACAATTAAGGACACATCTGTAAAACGTAAGAGGAAGGAAGATTTACCTTTAGATAACATCAGTGGATCTGAGGGTGAGGAGGAGGACCTGGATGGCGAGCTTGACAGCATTTCGGATGAGCTGGACTCGGATGATGAGGACACTATCGCTGGTCCTCTCCAAGACCAGATCATTCAATTCCTCCAAGAGGCTTCTCTAGATGAGCTTGCACTTATATCTCGCTGCTCGGTCAAAAAAGCTCAGAAGATCATTTCCCTGAGACCCTTTAACACTTGGAAGGATGTGGTATGTCTGTTTATTGGCACACTTGGTTTTTCTATTGCTTAACTTGGTTTTGATTTAACAGTTACATGTATGTGTTTCCTTCTGTATAGAAAGAGCAGTTCTACAAGGATAATGGTCTATCTATAGAGCTGGTGCATGGCTGTAGGGTGGTGCTGAAGGAGAGGCAGGTGGTCAGAGACCTCATGGGCAGATGTGAGAAGATCGCACAGAAAATGACTAAAGATGTCACCCAGGTCATAGAAGCAGGCTTGGGCTTCATGAAGCAACCCAAAATCCTGAACAGCAAGTGAGCTTATGTTCACAAATGTTACTTAATGTCTTTAAAATTGTTTCCTTCCTAACTTTCATTCCTTCCTTTTTTGGTAGTTTTAAATTGCAGTCGTATCAGCTGATTGGCTTGAAGTGGCTGATTCTGCTCCACCAGCACAAGCTCAGTGGAATCCTAGCAGATGAAATGGTGAGCCACTGTTCATTTGAGCATGAAAATTGGCATGAAATTCATGTAGGCTTCTGTGTAGAGGTCTTCAGGGAGGACACATATGGGTTCGGGTCTATATTTTATATGGTCAGCCGGGTTGGGTCCCAAATGTATTACTTCGGGTCCCAGGTCTGTTTAACATTGTGTGTATTGTGTAATACCCGAGTCGATCGGACAACACCGCCGCGATCAGTGTCAGTCAGCACTGTGCGCGTGTGTTTGGTAACATGCATCTCGTAAAATTAGGATGAGATAAGTGTGAGTGGAAATAAGGGAAAGAACACGAGCATCCTCAGCCAACAGCAGCAAAACTCTGCCGAAGAATTATTGCACGCAGTCTGTGATCATGGATGCCTTCATGAGTGATGGGGAAATGGAAATATGAATGAACCGTCTTGTTATATCTAAAATTTTTTGTCAGACTCTGCTCAGAGAGCACAGAGATGATAGCAAACTGTTGCTAATGTCAGCGGTCATGGATGGCACTAAACGAGCAATCATTATTGTAGTTCAACAGAGCAAACGGCCGAAGTTTTATTTTACTTGACTCGAGAGAGAAAAACAATGCAAACGTGCAAAGTCATTGTCATTCGTCACCGTGACAGCAAGCAGACTTTTGAAGCTGGAATAATGAATGGAATTAAACATGTGCGCTCAATTGGCGAGAGAGGGATAACATGAATGAAACAGAGGATTGCATCACAGTCAGGGAGGCAGAAGGCCACTAAGACAAAAGGTTTTATTTTCGCAACTTGTTTACGGACTGATATTGCTGTGGAATATGTGCCGACTAGGTCGAGTTGGGTCCAGCTGGGTTCGGGTCCAGTTTTCAAATAATATTTGGGTTCGGGTAGTAAATTTATGATTTTTCTCGGTTCTGCACGGGTCTGGGTCCAACTTTAAAATTATTAGACGGGTCCTGGTCGGACCTGTGTAGCACATTCATGGGTCTCTTCGGGTTCGGGTCCACATTTTTGGACCCGTGAAGACCTCTACTTCTGTGTAATAAGTCTTATAATAATCTGTCCGCAGGGGTTGGGTAAGACTATTCAGGCCATCTCTTTCCTGGCTCATCTGTATGAAAAAGGCATCAAAGGGCCTCACCTTATAACCGTGCCCTCATCCACACTGGGTAAAACATGATTTTACTGAATGTGTATCGTGTGAATTCTGCAGCGCTGCTTGAGATGGTAGTTCATTCTCTCTTTGCAGATAACTGGGTTCGTGAATTGGGTAATTGGTGCCCCAGTCTGAAAGTTCTTGTGTACTATGGTGAGTTAAATCAAGATGCTGTGCTATGGCCAGAAGACTTATATAGCTGATGTAAATCTTTCTTGTCACAGATTTCTTTGAATTTAATGTATGCAGTAATTGTACTTAACCATTGTGGAAAGACACGTGCATTTTGCATTTTCCCAACTTATTACAAATATGTAAAATCAATATAACAATTTCAGTTAAAAAGTGGTTAAAGGGGTCATATGGCGGAAGTACGTGTTTTTCTGTGTTTTTGGTGTGTTATAAGTTGCCCATGCATGTATTAGACACGTAAAATTGCACAAATGAAAGTGTGGGAACAAAAGATGCATTCTATCTAAAAGCGAATGCTCAACCAGACTTGCCTGAAACGCCTCGTGTAACCACACCCTGGCGAATCTACATAACTTCGTCACATGATTTGACTAAGACCGCCCAAATCTACACGTAGTTAAGGTGGGCGTAATTGTAACTCTCATTGTATCGTCTGTCAGTACAATTGCTTTGGAACCTGATGTTCCGAATATGATAAGAGGCGTTACATTTCCGTGAAATGCTTGCAGTATTCGACCAATCACTACGCACTGGTTAACTGGCCAATCATAGCACACCTCGCTTTTCAGAGCGATGAGCTTTGTAAAAAATCAGCGCGTTACAGAGAGGCGGGGCAAAGAGGAGATACAAACATGCAGGGTATGTGGAAAATACAACGTTTTTTAAACTTTAAATGGTGTATACACATTGCGTTACATCTAAAACAAACAATAATATTCGTTTTAGCCGTGCAATATGACTCCTTTAAACTTTTCAAAGTTTCTTAATGTTTACTATGTTTGTGCAAAATCTGATAATCCATGTTGTCCCGGTTTATTTGAGTGTTTCTGAAAAGCATTGTTTGCTTCTGTGGATGCAAGGACGTTTTATTTTGAGTTAACATGTTCAATGTCCTTGATCGTTTTTGTTTTGATATTGGTTCTGTATAAAAAAAAATCTTATTTTTTTCACAAATATTTTCTCTCTTTTGCATTATACTTGCAGGGTCAGTTGAAGACCGCAAATATTTGCGTCAAGAAATACTAAGCAACCTGATTGATTTCAACATCATAGTGTCCACGTATGTATACAAATATGCTTCACTGTATTGGGAGGCAGTCCTCACGTTTGTTATTGATAAGTTTAAAAGACAAAGTAAATGAGCCTATAGCAATAACATTTGCTTGTCTTTCTTTTTCATCTCATTTGTATTAGGTACAACATCACAATTGGAAATGATTATGACCGCAGTCTCTTCCGCAAGCTGAAGCTGAAGTATGCTATATTTGATGAGGGCCACATGCTTAAAAATATGAACTCGCTGCGCTACCGCCACCTCATGGCCATCAATGTCAGTACAAACAGTCTGTTGTGTGGTTAAAACAAGACATGCACATTTCAAATGCTCTTTTGAGCTGATGTCAAATTATATCCTAGTTATACATGCTGATTTGTGTCTGCAGGCTGAGCACAGATTATTGTTAACTGGAACACCTTTACAAAACAACCTGCTTGAGCTCATGTCTCTGCTAAACTTCATCATGCCTTCCATGTTCTCCAGCAGCACCTCACAGATCTCCAAGATGTTCTCCACGGTACAGACAGAAACCAACATGCTGTTGCTCGCATGCACATGAATGCATAAATAGGATGATACCTGAAACTGTTGTAATTGTTAAATATCCATAGAGAATGTTCATTTATTGACTTCACTTGGTGGCTTGTTTCAGAGGCCAGCAGAAGAGGAGAGCAGTTTTCATAAGAATAGAATCGCACAAGCTAAACTTATCATGAAGCCATTTATCCTGAGACGAGTCAAGCGTGATGTAACTGCTTCATTTTTCATGTTCATATTTGTTACTTACTTAACCACTGCCACAAGCAAATGTCTCTAAATGTAAAAAAAAGGGTTGCTTTAACCGTTGTCTAAATGTGATTCTAGGTGTTGAAACAGCTTCCACCAAAAGTTGAAAAGATTGAAATGTGTCCCATGAGTGAGGCCCAGAAGAAGCTGTACGACAAGCTTTTTAAAAGGCTCAAAAAGGCTCCAGCTGAAGATAGTATGTGCTGTTCAGCTCCGCTAGCATGCTATCTACACTTTGTAGTTACAAATAATTGTACTGTTTACATTAATGAACCACATACAGTATATACTCTCAAACACAACGTTTTTACGTTACCATGTCTCGCAGCACCTTTCTCACACTTCCTCTTTGTCTGTAGAGCGAGAGCTCTGTAATGTGATGATGCAGCTGAGAAAGATGGCCAATCATCCATTGTTACACCGCCAGTATTACACCAGTGAAAAATTGTCTGCCATGAGCAAGGCCATGCTTAAGGTATGGACTGGGCCAAGATCATGGGTTTTATTGCCAGTAACTGATAAACGGACTAATTAAAAATGTGTATCATTGAGCTGACATTGTTCTGCTTATGTTAGGAACCAACACATTTTGATGCAGACCCTGCGCTGATCCAAGAGGACATGGAAGTCATGTCTGATTTTGAGCTGCATAATTTATGCAAGCAGTACAGCTCCATCAGCAAATTTCAGCTGGACAAAGAGCTCATTTTAGACTCTGGAAAGTTTGCGCTGCTAACCAAGACACTTGCCAAGCTCAAAGAAAAGGTTGGTGTAGATGTGTTTTAATCGTGTCACTTAATTTATAAAGTAAGACCTAATTTTGTGTTTTATGTTTTGTAAAATAACTTTATTTCTCTGTAAGGGTGATAGGGTTGTGCTGTTCAGTCAGTTCACCATGGTGCTGGACATTGTGGAGATCCTGCTGAAACATCTTGACTATGAGTTTGTTCGGTTGGATGGCTCTACTCCCATGGCAGAGAGGTGAGCGTTACTTTCTTGAATATCAATTTTTAACCAGACTGTCTTGGTTAATCAGATTTTGATGACCCAGATCAGTGTGGTTGGGTTTTGATTTCTTGAAACTTTGCTGATCATCCAATGAGATTTGTTGATTAGTCTATGCCAAAAAATCTGTTCAAAACAAATGTAATCCTGGGATTCTAGGATTGGCCTTATCGACAAATACAACACAAACCTGGAGATCTTTGTTTTCCTCCTGTCGACCCGTGCCGGAGGTCAGGGAATCAACCTTGCCTCTGCTAACTCTGTGATACTGCACGACATTGACTGTAATCCGTTCAATGATAAGCAAGCAGAGGACCGCTGTCATCGAATGGGGCAGACCAGGTTCGTGTGAACATAAAACTAAATGGAGATTGCCATGATTGAAAAAGGAACTTTAGGTTCTGACAGTGTTGTTGTGTTGCAGAACGGTGCAGGTGATCAAGCTCATCAGCAAGGACTCGATTGAGGACTGCATGCTCCGTGTGGGACAAGAGAAACTGAAACTGGAGCAGGACATGACCACTGATGGAGGTGAGTGTCAACACTGCCAACAGGTATTTCTGCAGATATTTACATGCTTTTTATCAGCTTCCCTTTTATTGAACTTTTTCCTCTATGTTCAGGTGAGGATGGTGCCATGACTGAACAAATGGCAGAGTTGCTCAAAGTCTCACTGGGCCTCTAACTAACATGGACGTCAGTGGTATTTGTCTGTGCATTACCATTAACTCATCGAGTGGAAACAAAGCAACCAATCGACATGGAAGCTGCTAATGGGGGTTAGATAAGGACTAGCACTTTTCCCAGGAGTGTCCGAATATTTCAGGTCAGTTTTCATCAGGTCATCCTGAAAAACTGTGGTGGCTGTACAAACGAAAAGTGATTGTATTGCTTGTATTGTGTGATTTACCAGGCCAGATTATACACACACGGCTGGTCATTTTCTACTGTATTCACCTTAAACTAAAGACACTGATTTTAGTACATGCTTGTTTCTGTTAAGATGGTTATACTTTTACTGTAATTGTTTATCAATGTGTATGTCTTGTATTATGTTTTTCTAAATAAAGCCAATGTCAATTTAATGAAACAATTTGAAGTTTATTGATTATTTAAAGGTAACAATTGTGACAGACATTTTGATTTCAACAACTTATTCTAACAATGCTCACCAAATAATTTCAAAATTAACTGAATTAAGTCGTGACAGAATTGTAGACATAATTCAACTTGAATTTAAAGAAACAAAACCTTGTAATTAAGCATTTTTGAAAAAAATTCGAAAAGCATAATTATACCCATCACCACAACAAATCACAGTAGGATTTCTTTTAGAGATCATTTGATTACATTACATGCACTAGCATTTGCAAACAAGTTAATTTGCATCCTCTTCTCTTTCTCTTTCAATTTGTCACGCACTATGAAGCACTTTTTACTTTCTTTTCCCCTGAGGTCAGAATATCTCAGAAAAAGCATTTCCTGCCACTACAAATGCAATTAAAGCAATTACACTAACAGCTACACCTGCCTTCTCTCCTCCAGACATCTGAGAAGATCTGTCAAACGTTAATGCCATTTGATGTATTTCACCAGGCTTTGCCAGTCGCCATGTCCTAGTTCCTCCAACTCTCACCCAGGACCGATCGCCTTCTGTCATTACTGCCACAGTGTTTGTTGCAATCGTACTGATCAATGGTGGATTTGTAAAAGGGGGGAGGCGAACAGGTTTTAACTGACCGCTATTGAAAACAGCTGATTGGACGCAATATAATATCTGACAGCCATCACTAACAGCAGCTAAATGTTGACTGAACTGAGGAGGACAGCTAGATTTACCCTCTGCAAGAGGGTTGCTGGACTGACAGCTAAAGAAACCACCGAAAGGAACAGCGAATCGTGTTCCTGTCTCATAATCATTGCTCAGACAAACCATCATGCCATTAGACAAAAATCTCTGGATGAAGAAATTTGCAGGACAGCTTTTAGATTTGGTAAATGGGTTTTGTAAAGATGGTCCATAAAATCCTCCAAAAAGATACCCAGAGTATTTAGGAGTTTTCTGAGTTGTAGAACACCAGTAGGTGTGAATATTTGCACGATGAACATAGTAAGTATCGCCACACATCTGGTCACAACAAGTTGACAGCCATAAGAAACCACATGAATGACATTTCTTGCTGCACTCGTAACGATAGTACCCACTTTCTTGTGTCTCTGAGCGTAATAGGGTGGCGGTGTACACCTGAGGGCATGAAAAATCACCTGTGGCTGGATTCTTCACAGCCTTATCATTACAGATGAGACTTCCATTTACTGTCAAAGGTGTACATGTTTGGTAAACGCCACCAAAGCTAAGGTTAGTGACTGGCCCCTCACAAGATCCATCGTCCACATTTGCCTGGAGGTTGAAATTTTTAGAGTCTGGATTTATACACCCAGGAATTGTATTGACTTCATAGTAACGCTCTGCAGCCTGATACACTAATAAAGCTAGTTTAGTAATTGTTGGCTTTGGAAGTTCTGAAAATGTCATTGGGTTAAGAAAATAGTGCAGGGGCAAACCAGATCGGTCAATAGCCACCAGATTATTTAGCGTGCTCTCCTGCCACTTCTGTAGAGTGATACCATGGTAAAATAAACCCCCTCCATGACTCTGAACTATAGAATATGTGACATTACCCTGATAACCATTGTTTTTAGGGGTGTTCTTAGATTCTTTGTCAAGATCAAAATTTACTTTGGCAAAAAAGCTAAACCCTGCTGATGCAGAGATGGAAGTCATGTCTGACTGACTATTAGAGATAAAAGACTTTTTTAAATAGTCCTCCTGCTCCAAAGTGGCACCGGCATCAACACTTGTGATAACATGAGTACCATAATCAAGAATAAGTCTCTCTGACAGATAAGTTGCTTGACGGGTTTGATTGTTCTCAATAGCGTCTGCGATTTCCTCCGCCTGGTGAACAAAGCGAGAATCCAGAGCGAAATCAGGATACGCCTTTACTGTGTAAAGATGGTTACGCACCTGGAAATGTTAAAGAAAAATACAATAATGTAATTAGCTCATATAATTTTGATTATGTATATATGTCTAGGTCTATTTTGAATAGCATAAATATACAGAAAGTACAGAAAATTAGTTTTACTGCTAAAATGTAATGTTCATTAATAATGAAAAACTATTAAGTACTTATATGTTAATCTTAGCTGCACAGTCATAACAGTAAAAGTAAAAAATTATATATACCAAAGAACGTTAGAATTTTATGTCATAGTAAAAGTATTTTTAAATACTCAGTTGAATCATTGAATGAAATTCTGTATTTCCATTTTAATTTTATTAGAATAATATTTTGACTTACTTGAACCCGAGATGTTACAGAATTCTCTTTCACTTGGTGGGTTTTCATACGTTTGTTTTCTGTTGAGAATTTTCCATTAACCACCGAGAAGAAAGAAACGTCCGCATTTATAGAGCTTGAAGTGGAACTTTTCTGCTCCAGCCACGACATAATCATCTCAGAGTTTGTTTCCACTCCACTTATTTTCTGTGGAATGACAAAGACTTCATCTGGAATGAGATAAACACCATCTTCTGTGGTCTGGCACTGGGAAAAGCTCAGGTTCATCACCCGTCCCATGTCTATGTTGCGTAGGTTATCCCATCCACCACCTGGTAGAACCTCCAGTGCTGGTAAAGCGGAACTTTTGTGGCACTCACGAAGTCCATTACTGGGACGACTGAGTGGATGAGGGTCACAGGCCATGAAAAAACAGCACAGTATCACCACAAAAATTGCTCGCAATTTCATGATTGTCAAGTGTGTTGTCAGGAGAAAAAAACCTTTCTCTTCAAAGTTGCATCTGTTGTTTATTGCAATCCCAGTGTCTGTGGTCTTTATTAAACCAGTTTAGTCAGTTTTGTCCACAAAAACTTACATAACCACAAACATTTCCATTTCCATTTGCATTTATTTAATTATTCAAATCAACCTTGTATTTAACATTTGCATTAAGAGCTAACAATAAACCGTATAAAGCTACATCAACACAGCAAAATAGCCAGTGTTAAAAAGGGTCAAATTAACACTCACGGTGTATATATAATCCACACTCTCAAAGTGTGGATTATATAAACACTGTGAGAGTTAATTTGACCTTTTTTAACACTGGCGATTTTACTGTGAATGTTTTTATGAATGCAAATGTTTGTGCGTTGTTGTAAGGGAATCATCAGGTGTTGCTCACTGATCATAGATAGCCAGAGGGAACATTCACTTGTAAGAGTCAGTTGAGGTAAGCGTTTTGCAGGCTTTCAAGTAGATAAATCATCCATATAGAGATTGAACAAGACTGGGGACAAAATTCCTCCTTGTCTCACACCATTACTAACCCCGAAAGGAGCAGAGATTTTATTGCCCCACTTTACTTGCATTGGGCATACCAATAACTCAAAATTCTCACAATATATTTAGGCACTCCTCTTTGTGTCAACTTTATATAGCTTTTCATGATTTACTCTATCAAAAGCTTTTGATGCAACATTGAAACACAAAAACACTGATGAGTTTTTATCTCTGTACTTATTTACTATTTCTTTAAGAGCGTATATACACAAGTCAGTGCCATGTTTTGCTTTAAACCCAAACTGATTATCTGCCGAGTTAATAAGCACACTAACCCTATCCAACAAAATAATTTCTAAAACTTTAGATAAAATACTGGCTAAGGGCCTGTAATGATCCTACTTTACAAGCTTTATCTTTTATAACTGGCACTAATAAAACAGACAAATCCCTTGCATTGTTCTTCTAAATAAAGACACAACTTCAATTTGCTGAAACAATCTAACATTTATTGATTAATTTTACAGACAAAAAAAGCATTTTATTGATATGTTCATTTAAATCATAACAGAAATGAAGAGATAATTCAACTTGAATCTAAAGAAAACTATACCTATCATCACCAAAAAACAACTTATCAGTTCATTTGATTACATTACATGCATTAGAATTCGCAAACAAATTAATTTGCATCCTCTTCTCTTTCTCTTTCAATTTGTTCCTCATGAAGCACTTTCTTCTTTCCCTGAGGTCAGAAAATCTTGTCACAAAAAAAAGTTCCTCCCACTACAAAAGCAATTAAAGTAATTACACTAACAGCTACACCTGCCTTCTCTCCTCCAGACATCTGAGAAGATCTGTCAAACGTTAATGCCATTTGATTTATTTCACCAGGCTTTGCCTGTCGCCACGTCTTAGTTCCTCCAACTCTCACCCAGGACCGATCGCCTTCTGTCATTACTGCCACAGTGTTTGTTGCAATCATGCTGATCAATGGTGGATTTGTAAATGGTGGGAGGCGAACAGGTTTTAACTCGCCACCAGTGAACACACCTGACTGGACACAGTATAACACCTGACAGCCATCACTAACAGCGGCTAAATGTTGACTGAACTGAGGAGGACAGCGAGATTTACCCTCTGCAAGAGGGTTGCTGGACTGACAGCTAAAGAAACCACCGAAAGGAACAGCGAATCTTGTTCCTGTCTCATAATCATTGCTCAGACAAACCATCATGCCATTAGACAAAAGCTTTTGAGCAAAGAAATTTGCAGGACAGCTTTTAGATTTAGTAAATGGGTTTTGCATAGAAGGTCCGTACAGACCTCCAAAAAGATATCCAGAGTTCTCTTGGGTCTTCTGTGTTGTTGAACACCAGTAGGTGGAAATTAATGCACTGTGAACTTTGTAACTATTAGTACATACTGGGTCACAGCAAGTGAACAGCCAAAACAAACCACATGTATAACATTTTTTGCCGCACTCATAATGATAGTACCCACTTTCTACCGTCTCAGAGCGTAACAGAGTGGCAGTGTACGGTTTAGGGCATGAAAATTCACCCGTTGCTGGATTCTTCTGTGCCTTGCCATCACAAATGATGTTTCCTTCTGATGTCGATGGATTGCATGTTAGGTAAATGCCACCAAAGGTAAGATTGGTGGCTGGTCCCTCACAAGATGCATCATCTACATTTGCCTCAAAGTTAAAATTTTTGGAATCAGGATTTACACACCCGGGAATGGTGTTAACTTCATAGTAACGCTCTGCAGCCTGATACACTAATAAAGCTAGTTTAGTAATTGTTGACTCTGGAAGGTCTGGAAATGTCGTTGGATTGAAAAAATAGTGCAGGGGCAAACCAGAGCGGTCAATAGCCACCAGATTATTTAGCGTGCCCTCCTGCCACTTCTGCAAAGTGATGCCAGGGTAGAATAAAGCCCCTCCATGACTCTGAATTATAGAATATGTGATGTTACCCTCATAACTGTCTTTAGTGTGTGTCTTGTCAGTAAAATCATATTTCACTTTGGCAAAAAAGCTAAACGCAGCTGATGCAGAGACAGAAGACATGCTTGACAGACTATTAGAGATAAAAGACTTTTTTAAATAGTCCTCCTGCTCCAAAGTGGCACCGGCATCAACACTTGTGATGACATGAGTACCATAATCAAGAATAAGTCTCTCTGACAGATAAGTTGCTTGACGGGTTTGATTGTTCTCAATAGCGTCTGCGATTTCCATAGTCTGGTGAACAAAGCGAGAATCCAGAGCGAAATCAGGATACGCCTTTACTGTGTAAAGATGGTTACGCACCTGGAAATGTTAGAAAGAAAAGAGAAAACGAATTTAAACAGGAAAGTTAATTAGGCATTTGCCATTTTTATTAGATTATTTTTCTTAAATATTCAATGATAAAAACTGCCTCCTCAGCCCAATTAGCAATGGTTAACTTACAATGATGATTTATAATGGAATTATAAGAAACGAAATGGAAACAATTTTGCATGTAGTCAGAGATATGACAAAACTTTGAATTGTTTAAAAAAAATTTAATGTTACATTTCATGCAGTTTTAACTTGAATCCTGGACATCTGATATTTAACTAAATGAAAATGTGTTTTAATACATATTATTTGTGTATATAATTTATACAATTTACAGATATATATATATTAAAATACAGGTTTACAACTGTACTTAACTATACTAAAAGCCACATAATATGCAGTTGTGTTCAATGACACGTGTCTATTATTAAAATATACAGAATTTAAATTTACGTGTTTTGTCATATATCTAACTCCATTATTTTGTGAGTAATGTAAGTTTGAGTCCGTTTCACTTTAACTCACATAAAAAGTTGCAATTTTAAACAGAGATGGCTACAGAGACCAAATTAATCATCCATTATTTTTTTGGCTCCGCAATCATAATATTAAGTGAACTGCACTGTTATCTTGACTTACTTCAACCCGAGAGGTTACAGAATTCTCTTTCACTTGTTGGGTTTTCACACGTTGGTTTTCTATGGAGAATTTTCCATTGATCGCAGAAAAAAAGGATGCTTCTGCATTTACAGAGCCTGAAGTATAGCTTGTATGCTCCAGCCATGACATGATCATTTTTGAGTGAGTTCCCACTTTACTCTCTTTCTGTGGAATGACAAAGACTTCATCTGGAATTAGATAAACACCATCTTCTGTTGTCTGGCACTGGGAATAGCTCAGGTTCATCACTCGTCCCATGTCTACGTTGCGCAGGTTGTCCCATCCTCCTCCTGGTAGGACCTGCAGTGCTGGTAAAGATGAGTTTTTGCGACACTCACGAAGTCCATTAATGGGATGGATGTTTGGATAAAGATCACTGACATGGATAAACCAGCTGAACATCAGCAGATAGATTGCTCTCATTTCCATGACTGCTAAGTGTGTTGTTTGAGAATGCCTTTCTCTTTACAATTGTGTGCGTTATTTATTGCAGTTACAGGATGAATGGCTTTATTAAACCAGTTTGTCTAGCCAATTTTGTAAAGAACGTTTTGTATATAAAAGTATTTTTAGAACATAATAACACATTACTTTCAATTTCATTCCACATAAAGACTTTTACATAACGACCACAGACAGCACAAAACGACTGGTTTTCTATTCTTGTGACATTCTATACGTTATTGAAGTAGCACAACTCTGGTCCTGAAGAGCCATGCCCTGTTAAATTACGGTAACGTCTGAACAAGCTGATCAACTTAAAAATCTGTTTCTTTAAAAAGGAATTAAATTGTTGATGTTATCTGTCACATAAATGAAATCTACAATAAATAAAATCCTATATACAAAATAAATGCAAAATCCTACAGTATATGACACGTTTAACATGTGTTAAAATATATTAAAATGTCAGATGTACTTAATAAGAAAAAATAACAACGGCAATCTGATATTGTATTTTACTCTTGACCACTTCAGGGCATCGTGTTGGACCCCTCCTCATCTCAGTTCAGACCGCTGCTATGCCAAAGACATCAGAAGGAAACCTGGATTAAAAACACTATATCTTACCCAGATAAAGGTAAAGGTCTCTCATCCTAGTCGTTTTGGCAATTCAACATCACACAATATTTTCATTTCATAATTATTGTGGCCAGAAGAAATCATAATAACAATATCATTGTGATTTATGGGAATTTTGGGGTGAAAACAATGGTGTCAGTCAAATAAGATGTTTGATGCAAAATGTCAAATGGGTGCTATACTCATTATGTTATGTTATATATGCTATGTTATAAATACTATGTTGTCAGGCAGATAAATGCTCATTAAATGTTGCAGCAAATGTTGTGTTTTTTGGTCTTTTTAGATGAGGGTCTGATCGATCATGCAGTATGAGTGTTCATAAACCAGTTTATCCAGCCAATTTTGTGATAAACCTATATTTGTAGCACAACAGAAAGTCAATTGAACTTTTTCAGTTTTTTAGAAATGATAGGTTTGTTTTGATTCATTTGAGATATGAGCAATAAACCAATCATAAAATTAATATATACAAGAGCTGCAAGCAGCACCACCGGGGCCAAGCCCACACTTTGCCCAGCGTACCCACACTTTAGCCAACGTACCCACCACACCCAGCCCACACTTCCCCCAGCCTACCCACAGCATGCCCACACAGGTCGAGTGACAACAAAGTAAAACCGCAAAGAATGTCATTTTGTACTTACTTTGTTTCTGTTTGTATATATTTACATGGATTATAAACCACTTTAAGTTGCACTACATACATCGCACTTTATTTTATTTTATTTCATTTCATTACTAAAATGACATTACATTTCGTTTGTTTACATACTTGCACTATTTGTGCACATACTTGCAAATTGAAACGTGTAAATGCGCAACACGAGGTACAAACCCACGACCTCTTGTACGCCAGATTTGCAGTTCATCGTGTGTGCCACTCAGTTGACATGCTTGACCCAGCAACCCGAGGAGAGCTTTCAGAGGTTCAAACATTGACATGTGCCAATCCCAAAGGGGTTGAATCAAGAGCGTAGAGCAAAAGTAGATGAAATACAGAATATAGGAGGAACAGATGTCGGAAGTGACAATGAAAGAAAGAATGTCATTTTGTACCTTGTTTCTGTTTGAATATATTTACATGTATTATAAAACACTTTAAGTTGCACTACATACATCGCACTTTATTTGATTTTATTTCATTACTAAAATGACATTATAATGTGTTTGTTTACATACTTGCAAATTGAAATGTGTAAATGCGCAACACGAGGTTCGAACCGGCGACCTCTTGCACCCAAGACTTGCAAATTTATCAGGTGCCACTTATTTGGATTGCTTGACCCAGCAGCGTTCAAGGGTAATAAAAAAATATATAAAAGAGTAATATCTCACGAACGCACGACTCGAGGAATCCGTAGACTCCGAGATCACGATTTTCTGACAAACCTCACTTTAAAGTTCTTCGTACCCTCTGCTTACCCTGAGGCCAGAGGACATTTTCACTAAAAGCACTGTTCCCACTACAACAGCAGCAATCAAAAGCATTACACCAACAGCTACACCTGCATTCTCTCCTCCAGACATCTGAGAAGAACCGTCAAACACTGAAGCCATTTGATTTGAAGACCTATTAAACTTCATGACCATTTGATCTTTCACCGGGCTTCGCCAGTCGCCACATCTTAGTTCCTCCTACTCTCACTATAGGAATGATCAGCTTCTGTCATTACAGCAACAGTGTTTGTTGCAATCATGCTGATCAATGGTGGTCTTGTGAATGGTGGGAGGTGGACAGGCTTTAACTGACCACCAGTGAACACACCTGACTGGACGCAGAACAATACCTGACAGCCATCACTAATGGAAGCGAGGTGTTG
Organism: Triplophysa rosa; assembly: GCF_024868665.1. NCBI lineage: Eukaryota > Metazoa > Chordata > Actinopteri > Cypriniformes > Nemacheilidae > Triplophysa > Triplophysa rosa. The sequence goes on along the minus strand of NC_079906.1, from coordinate 11,692,334 downwards.
ACTGAACAGGGGTGGACAGCGAGATTGATACTGTGCAAGAGGGTTGTCAGACTGACAGCTAAAGAAACCACCGAAAGGAACTGAGACAAACTGCTGTATAAACCCACCATAAAAATGATAGACCCTTCATTTCTTTGTAAGCAGGCAAACTTACAAAATCAGCAGGGGATCAAATAATTATTTCCCTCACCGTATGTTATCGGTGGGACATCTTCAAACACACTCTAAGCGGGGACGACAATCACGACAGACCTCGTCAGCTTTACCAATCAGAGCGTTTCTGAAGGAGGGACTTTATATAGACCGGAAGAAATCCAGCCGTTTTGTGAGAAGAGGGACAGCGGTGAACAATAGACTTAAAATATGTGAAATATAAAGCGTTTTTTTTTTCCAAATTAGAAACATCCACTGTTAAACACCCCAAAAACATAATCAAAGCCTCAAAAACAGCAAAAGAATGGCTCCTTTAAAGCCTTTATTCCAATAAATGGTCTCAAAATGTAATTTTAGTGTGGTTCATTTTCCTCCAGCAACACAAACACACATGGCAAATGCTTTTACAAACTCACACACCTGTTTGTGGGTCAATGCGCAAATGTCTTCCTCCATTGTAGCAGGCGACCCACGGATGCCTTCTGGGTCTATGCACATGCCGTCTGGTATATCTTCATCGGGCTCTACCCAGTAAACCCCTCTGCGGTCAGCTTAATTACACACACACACACACATACACATACTGAAAAATAAATAGAGTATGGACATCCAGTCTGGATGTCGTAGTCACGTTGTGCTTGTATGTATCGGATAAGAAAGCAGGGCATCTTGAACTTGACGCTTCACAGCCGACCACCCATCAAACCACCGTGCCCTGACTCGTGCTGAGGTGTTTTATTTATTTCCATGTGTATTTACAATAAACACATCACTGAAGCATGACATGACGCTTATTTGTCTGTTTCTGATCATTTTCCCGCACATTTTATTATAGACATGTGTTTTTTATTTATTTAAACCTCGTAGCAAGTTTAAAGTTAATCCCTAACTGAGAGATAAATCAGAGTTTAAAATAATGGAGCAACAGAATTAAAGTTAATCTAGATCTACTGCAAAATTAAAACCTGAATCAAATGATATCTTAAATATAAACCGGATTATTTTTAAACAAGGTTTACAGTTTGGTGCCACCTAATTATAAAATAAACCTTGATTAATCTAGATTTAAACCTAATCCTTGTTGGTGCAACCCACCCTAAATCAAGAAGACTAACATTTTCAGTTCAAACTAAGCATGGTGTGATCCATGTATGTAATTCATTCAACGATGTGAAAATAATAATAATTAATGATATATATTATTATTATATACAACCGCCTGTCAAGTTCTTAGTATCTCCACACAAGTTTCAAAGCAACAGCAATTTGCACTACATCCCTCAGGATAATATTATTACATGTCATGACTGTGTTGGAAATCACCTACGTTTTTCAAACCCAGGAGATACATTTTTATATATATTCCCACTGGTTTTACTTCTAGATTTACCCCTTAAAGGCCCAGGAAACAATCTCCAATAAAACAAAATTTAAATCAAACACATCCGTTACATTGATGTGCTTTTACGCTTATTTTTTTCTGCCATTGGTTTGATATGTTGACTTCAAACACATATATAAATTGTTTTAGTTTAAAACATTGTGGTGTATTCTATCCTTAAAACGAAAAAATCATGCTTGCTAATTATATTAGGTTCTTCTGAGACATTTTGACCCGATGTCTCAATTACTTCTCATTGGTCTACTTTTTTAACTCGCATTTTTAATTTCTAGTTGTTCTGTATTTAAATGCAAAGAAAGCTACCAAAAACGTATTTAGTGTAACAACTGCACACGTTACCCTGGCCTGAAGCACATGACATTAACCTCACAACCAGAATTTTACAAAATAAAAGTAATTTTTAATGCAAACACAAATGTTCTTTCGCAGTTCGCAATCATGTAACTTAGGCCTATTTTAAGCTCGACAATATGCTAAAATATGTACAACTTTACATCTCTTACAATATGGGACATTTCTAATTTTGGGGAGAAAATACTGTAATATTGGCACAGTTTAGATTAAGTGGTCGAGGCAACCCCATTCTCTTCATCCGTTCGTGTTTTACTGATAGTCAGCCTAACCTGATGACAGTGCGGGTGTGGCGACAGGTTCCACCCACCTGTTGTGCAGCAGTGATGCTGATTCCCCTCCTGGGAGACCGACAGCCTCCTTAACAACAGATTTCGGATGTGTGTAAAACAAATCGTATTCGCTTAAAGTTCCATAAAAAGCAATTCACCAACATTGGACAATGACTGCGAATCATGTACGAAAGCGTCGAAAAGGAGGGTCAGCAGAAAGATAACGGTAAGAAACAAAGCTAGAGAAATCGCAGGCCTAAAGTTACTGTATTCATAATTCGAAAACGATCGTTTTCACCGTGTGCTGTGATTCTTTACTCCAGAAACATTCATCAAAAACAATCGATCCCAAAACGTGGAGGATGCAGCTCCAAACTGGAGTAGTTACAAACTGATTCTTGATCCGATTTTGACCAGTGAAAGTCAAAAACTGTACCGCTATGACGGACAACAATTCAGCGCACCCGTGAGTCAATCTTAATGGATCTCACCTGGTTACATTTGTATGAATGTTATGTTCGTTTAATGACGATCAGTAATGTTTAGATGTTGTGTACACTGTCTGTGTATTCTGCAATGATCAAATGGAGCTAGTTTTGTAAATTATTTTCTAATGGCAGCATCCTGGATGTTTTCCCGTGGATGTTGTACGAGATCCCAGAATTGCTCGTTTTTGGAGGAAATTCAAAGAAGTAGATCTTACAGTTTCGAAATTCAAGGTCGGTAAATTGTTGTAATATTTTGCATTTGTATTACATAAATCATAGTATTAATAAAAACGTTATATTGTCATATTGGGATTTCAGAGACCCAATAGGCCTATCCCTGCTAACAAAAAACAATTTAATCTCTATCGGGTCCTGTTATAAATACTATTATAAAGTATTATGAAACGTTTATCATTAAAAGAATGTCAAATGTGATGTGTTTTTGGCCTTAACCCAGTAAGTTTTAACAGTGAGGTTTCAACCAGTACAACCATTGAATCCATTAGAACTTCTGTGATGGTTTCTGTTTTTATAATTTTTTTCCATATGATGTTTTTGGGGGGATTTGGGATATTATTCGAAATTCTGAAATAAATATTTTATTTCCTTTTCAAATATTTTAATATATTTCTCTGTCCTACTGCTTTATAATCACTATATTAAACATGACATCTTGTAACAGAATTGTCAAAAGGACCACTCAAAGGTCCTAATATATCAGCCCGATGTTGATGTATGTTCTCAGACCTCAAACAAAACTAGATAAGAGGTAATTATGTATGTCTTCTATCTTTTTTTTAGGTTGATGAGTATTATGTTGGCTCGCCAAAGGAGTTGACATTCACAAGGCTCAATGACAACATTAGAGATGGTTTCCTATTCGACATGTGTAAACAATTTGGAGAAGTTCAAGAGTTGAACGTTTTGTACAATCCAAAGAATACAAAGCATTTGGGAATAGCGAAGGTCATTTTTGAATCCGTAAAGGCAGCAAAATACGCTGTGCAAAAGCTTCATAACACTTCTGTGATGGGAAATAACATTCATGTGGAGTTTGACCCCAAAGGTAAATACATTCATTTCCTGCTTCATATTCTTCTTAATAGAGTTTATTAGCAAGAACAGACAATTCAAAATTCATGTTTTTGTTGTGTTAGTTGTGTTTTTTGAGTTATTACTTAATCAAAACAACCCAAACTGCAGATTGATATTACTTGGAATGCACAAAAACATGATTTTTAAAAATATTTAAAAACGCTTTCTGTATTTGCAAATGAACTCTTCAAATATAGTTGTATATAATGTATTTGCATTTATTGCGTATTGTTGGAAATTTTGCATTATTTCACAATATGGTATATCTATAATAATCTTTTATTGGTTGTAGGCATAAAGCGAAAGCGATACTTCCAAATGCTTGTTAGTGGTTTATACACCCCATTTACTCTCCCTGTTGGAGATGAAGGCTGGGGACCCCAGTCACCATCCTCAATCACCGACTGCTTCACTGTAAGTACATCTAGCAAACAATTTGTCTTTGTAATTTGGTTGTTATTAAATGACTTTTTCTGAAATGAAAATAAAACAGCAGTTGGATGGGTCTACATTTTCCGGAAGCTGACTCATAGTTTCAGCTATTTAATTAACATAAATATGCATGTGTACATTCCATATTTACTCTGAGATATGATAATGCCTTTTAAAATAAATGAAATTAAAAGAAATAAACAAGCAATTTGGATTCTCTTTACTAGTAAAACTTTGCTATAATGAGATGTAAATGTATTTCCTTTTTATAACCCTATTTCATATTAAGGTTATAATCTTATACTATGTGTGTTAAAAGGGTTTCAATGCACGACGTGGAGGCCAAGAACCACCCGACGTGAAGCGGAGGTTGTCTCCGCGAAGTGCATTAAAAATCCTTTAACGCACGACTAGCTGTGGATTATCTCGTTTATACCATGGTCATTTGCCAAGTTAAAGCTGCTATTGATGTTTACAGTGTAATTTTATATCAATTGTAAAAAGCACTATAGAAATACATTTAACTTGACTTGAGATGTAAAATGAGATGCGCATAATAAAAATACATTCACACAGAGCATTTTTAATTCTTAAGTGTCGTTTTTAATATTTGGCTGCATTAAAAATGCATGGTTTATTTTTTTATTCCAATTGTAGACTTTATTCTCTATCAATCTTTCAGGAGTGTGAACCACTAAAGAAGCTGTCTTATGCCTTCTCGTCATCATCGTCCTCAATATTTAATGGTTCTCCCTCACTGGATTGTTCTACTCCTTTATCCATGGACACCGCCTACTCCAGTATGCATCAGGACACACCCAGTAGCTTCTGGCAGACCCCTCAATACCAAGAGACTCCTTGCACCCCTTCTCTGACCAACAGCAGGCCAGGCACTCCATCCCAGTGTGAGAGAACCCAAAATGAGGCTTTACGGACAACCCCCAATGCCTCGTCTAGTCAACAGTCCATCTCAAACATCTCACAGCTTCAGTCTGCCCAACTTCAGGCCGTCTCAGAGAAACCTAGCATTATACAAGGTGCTGTGCAAAACCTTTGGATCCAAAGTGGTCTTAAAAATGAATGCTTCCCGAATACACAAAGAACTCCAGGAAACAATTCTCACTTTCGTAGAGGACACCGGGGCAGACCACTTGGGAGCAAATACCAAAATGCATACAATCGTAGGCCAGAGCATCACTATATACATAGACCTGTATATAGGGGATTTCATAATTGCTCTGGATCTTCATCCAGTCATGTGCCTTCCAGTAAATTTCAGGAACATCCAAAGTCAGATAAGCTCAAATCCATCACCCAGTATACATATGATAAAAACAAACCTGATGTCTGTTTAAGCCAAAACTTCACTAGGTCGGTCAAGAACCGTAGTGTTAATCACAAATCTGTTTTTGAAGATACTGTTTTAGAAACACTGCCTCAAAACACCATTGGAGTAGACGTTCATCACTTTCGTCCAGATATGCAGAATAATGCAGAAAATAATTTAAGTGAAATTCCTTCCCAAGTACCTTGTAAGACAACCCAAGAGGTGGACCACAATCGTGGCAAAAACGATTTACAGCAAGATCAGTTTTCTCGCTCATATACCCACGAAAAGTGCCTCTCATCTGAAACCACACAGGATAAATCAGACCCCACTCGTCCTGAGTCTCCCTCTCCAGCCGCTAAGCCCAACAGCCTTGACTCTCGGATCCAAATGCTTCTTAGTGCTGGAAGTCCAGTTCTGCCCATCCTTAGCCAAGAGTGTTCAGACTCAGAAACTACCACTGAAGACCACGACATAGACTCTGTCTTTCAACCACAGCTCTCTTCGAAAGCCCCCAGCTCCTCAAATCCTGAGCCGGATGAAGTCTTAAACTGTGACCAGAATAATACAGTTAATGTTGGCTCCCATTCAAGAGACTGTTTTCCTGAATCTGGCATTGAAGACGTGAGTCCTACTCCACTTCTTAACCTGGCAGACGAGGAACATGAACATCAGTCAGCGCAGAGGTCCTCCAGCATCACTGTAAGTCCAGATGGCATCTACTTATAAAAGACTACAAGTTGATGATAGCCAGTGATAGCGACATGTAAACAGTCACTTTTGCAGCTTGAGTTGTTAAATGCAGACGAACACGTCATTTATTTAGATAGTTAATTTGGAAATACATACAGTATGAGTAAATGTGACAAGATCGCTGAGTTTTTTTTACCTGAAGGGAGGGGTTCAAGCAGACCAATCACGGCGCTTGCGGTCCGTGTCGCATTGACACTTTTGGAGAGGTGCGCTTCAGGCACGGCATAGGGTATGCGGCTCTGCGTAGGCTACGGTCCGACGCAGAAGTATAAATCAGCCTTTAGCAACAGCCTGCTAGAACGGTTCTGATGGACAACTGTAAAAGCGATTTTCTCAATATTTAGATTTTTGCACCCTCCGATTCCAGATTTTCAAATAGTTGTATCTTGGCCAAATATCGTCATATCCTAATAAACCATACATCAATTGAAAACTTATTTATTCAGCTGTATGATGATGATACGTCTCATCTTCAGAAAATTAACCCTTATGGTCCAGGGTCGCATATTAACTTTTTAAGGTTGACGATGCATAATTACGTATAGATACACAATGACTTAAACTGAAAGTGCTGACATTATAATCACATACAGAATTACAATAAAGCAGAATGTAAGGAGCTGGAAGCGTCAGTCACCATTCACTTTTCATGGTATCATTTTCCATACAATGAAAATGAATGGTGACTGTGTCTGTCAGTCTCTGACATTCTGCTCTTTTTGTTCCCCAGAAGACAATAAGTCATACAGTTTTGGAACAGCATAAGATTGAAGAAATATCAATATTAAGATTTTTTTAAATTTCTGGGTGCGATATCTCTTTAAGAATGTCATGAAATAAGAATATTGCTCTATAACCATGAAAACAATACCTTCTCACCTCCAGTATTCACATAAATATGGATGTCATTCCTAGGTCAACCTCACCTCAAATGAAGATGACAATACTTCAGATGAACCGTCTACTATACCAGTGATCTGTAGCAACAGAAGCTATGTGTCTTCAATTTCTTCTCAGATAGCCCCACCTCAAATGCTTATACCACCACCTACTCACTTTCCCTCCCTTTCTTCTAACATACCCTCAAATCTGCCACTTCCTCCTCCAGTGTCTCTACTGATACCTGCATATCCTCCACCAAAAGTCAAGCAAGTTTGTAGGCCACCAAACTGGAAGAGTCCAATGGCTCTTCCCATCCCTACTAGAATAACACAAGGGCAAGCATCATTTTCTCCCGCCTTCCCCCCTCCACCCTTTAATTTCATAACTCATTGCCCACCTTACCCTTCACCTAGATGTTCATCTACCATGTTGAGGTACAGACCACCTTGGCCCCCGCACCCCATGCCCAGATTCAATCCCTCCGTGCCCCCACCAGGTTATATGCCTTTGAAAGAATCTCTCAGTAAGACTACAGTAGATGGAGTTCTGGCTGTCGTCGCTTCAGAGCTGCAGGCTATTGTAAAGAAAGACATACATCGCAGGATGATTGAGATTGTGGCCTTTAAAGCATTTGATCGGTGGTGGGATGACAAAGAACAGGCAGCAAAGGTGGGATTTATTTTTCTTTTGGTGTGTTACAAAATTGAGAGATCACTCCGAATTTTTAATAATTTACTATTTATAGGTACACGATTAAGTAAAATTAGCATTTTTGTTGCATTCTGTAAACTAGTAACAACATTGTTCCCAAATTCCATATGGAAACATTTTTTTATTTGCATATGCATTGCATACACTTGAAATGGTACAAAATGGTCAAATAACAAAAATGATGCAATGTTTTCTTGAATACTCCAAAAAACAAGTTCATATTCATGGTTAAACAACACAAGCCTAATGTTTTTACATACCTGATACATGTATCAGTTTAAAACTGAATATGATAAAATAAGCCATTTCCCCCCCACAACTTTCATGTGTCTTGTCATGCTGTCAGTCTTTCACGTTGCTGTTGGATGACTTTGTCACTCCTGAAGTTTGATTGTGTTGAAATTCAACAGACACAGACTGGAATGGCCGAAATGCTGTTGGACAAAAGGAGTAGTCTATGAGTAGTAGCTGTATGGATGGTTGGAAAATAAACCGCACATGTGTCCTATGGTATAACCTAGTAAAAAAACTAACAATGAAGATAAATCTCTGTTTTGCTATTTTATATTATACAAATTTTAATAATAATATAAAACCATAGGACACATGGTACAGGTTATCTGTCAACTACCCGTATACGTATACAGCCGCGGAAAAAAATAAGAAACCATTCCAAATTTTCATTTAATTAGCATTTCTAGATGTATTGTGGTCATTCCAGTCCATTGTCTGTTGAATTTCAACAAAATTAGACCTCAGGAGTGACATCCAACAGCAATTTGAAAGACTGACAGCATGACCAGACACATGAAACTGTGATAAAATCGAGGTTATCACATAATTTTTTAAACTTTCCCTAAATACAAGTAAATATGAACTTGTTTTCTTTGCAGTATTTGGGGTCTGAAAAAATACAGAGCATATTTTCTGTTATTTTGACCTGTTTCTCCAGTTCTTTTATTTGACATTTGGGAGAAATATTGTTGGTAGGTCATGGAATGAAACAAAAATTATAATTTTACCTAAATGCATACCTATAAAGAGTAAATTCATAATTAAAGTAAATTCAAAACTTTTATCCGCGACTGTATGAATAATAGGGTACGTTTCATATGAAGATTAATTAAAGATTGCTGCTGTGTTGTTGTGTTTCTCCAGGTATCTGCCCCATCTGTTACTGTTAAAATTGGAGGAAATAAAGACAACAAACCTAAAGGGATAGAGAAGTGCTTGAAAATGGGGACTTCAGGGTGTGAAGGCACTGTACTGAGCACAGGAAAAATATTAAGCTGGCACGGTGCCATTAAACTACCTTCTTTTAAGGTACAAGCATTACAATAACTCATCACATTGGCTCTGTATTTAAAGGGAGAGTTCATCAAAAAATGAGCAATGTTTTATCATTCAACCTTTATGTTGTTGTAATATTTTCAGCTATTACAATGTTCAGACCAGAAATTGTTATGATTTTGATTTGTCTTTGTTTTTATTTAAAGAGGAAGAATCAAATGGCTCAGGACTCCAGTGAGGTCAAAAGGATCTGTCCTTTACCAAGTCCTGACCATTCTGATGAAGGTCAGTTTGGCTGATTCATTTTTTAATGTGGTAAAAACTCCAATTGTTTAGACGCTTATTGTATTATTTAAATGACCCTTTAAGGTGTGCTGTTTTCTTACTTATGAAGTTTCTAAATATATTTGCATTAGTTTGAATTCGATCTGGCAAATTGGATCAATGTGGTCAATGTTTCTTTCTTAAAGGACCAGAGCAAAAAACAGCCATTGTGAATGATGGAGAAGACAAGGGCAGTGAAGATGCCCTGGTGAAACGCAGACATTGCAGACCACTGGAGTTAGATAGTGATGAGGAAGAAAATGAAGAGAATTCTCAGAAGGTGGAAGACCCAAAATCTGAGGATGTTCAGATGTCTGGTCAGGTATGTTTGACCTGCTAGAAAGAAATCCAAATGTTATGGACCTCTTAAAGGGATAGTTCACCCTAAAATGAAAATTCTGTCATCATTTACTCACCCTCAAGTTGTTTCAAACCTGTATACATTTCTTTGAACTTTTAAACACAAAGAAAGATATTTTGAAGAATGTTAGCAATTTTCAGTTCTGGGACATCATCCACTACCATAGTAGAAAAAAATATATAGTGTATTTTTTGTTCTGTTGAACACAAAATGAGATATTTTGAAGAATTTAGGAAAACAAACAGTTCTGGGGCACTTTTGACTACCATTTAATTTTTTCTACTATAGTAGTCAATGATGTTCCAGAACTGAAAATTGCTAACATTCTTCCAAATATCTTTCTCTGTTCATGAGAACAAAGTAGTTTATACAAGTATGAAATTACATGAGGGTGAGTAAATAATGACATAATTTTCATTTTTTGGTGAACTAACCCTTTTTTTAAACACTGAGCTGATCTTGAGCCGCAGGTGTGATGGTTTTACGTTTCATTGCTCCAGGAGAGGAAAGCTGATGAATTAAATGAAGATAAGGAGGTTGAAACTATCAGGGAAGATGAAGATTACTCAGATACAGGTTTGTTATGATTATGCATTGTTTCATTTTAATTTCATTAAAGTTCCTATGTAGATTCCATTTCCACAATCATTATGTTCATTTTTATTCTTCAGATGTTGTCAGCAACACAAGTTTAGGCTCCCCTGCATCTCAAAGCCAAGGTTACAACTCCTTCGTCTCTCCCAGGACTGTCTCTGACTCTCCCACTGTTAACGGCTCCTCAGAATCCTCTAGATCTTTCTCTGACTCCTCAGATGACAGAAGTGAAGACTTCTCAGACTCTCTATCTTCTGAGGAGGAAGATCAGCTGGATGGTGAAAGTTCTTCACCCGAAAGTCAAGTTAACCACAGAAGTATGGCAGAAGTGATATGGATATCATCAGATGAGGATGATAATGACAACAGGGAGATGATGGACACTCCGGTTTACTCGTCTTTCACGCACTGGGAGGAAGATCTCGACCCCCCTGTGACTCCATCTGCTCCATTTTCTGTTGAAAGTGATGTGGACCACACATGGCTGGGTAAGTTCATTTACTTCTCCACACTCTTAAAGCGAAATCTTCGCAGCCATGTCATAGAAGAACCTTTGGTTTGGGAAATCTTTGGTTTCCCAAAGAATCATTGAGTCACAGGTTCTTAAAAACAACATGTGTATTTCTTAACATTTTATAGTCTAAAAAAATATTTTAGACATAAAAAGACTATAAAAACAGCTCTCCACTTTGTGAAACAGGTAATGGTTCTTCATGAAACCTTACAGACTAAACCAAAAATCGTTCTCCCAACATGATTTATTTGTATTTATCCACTAGGGGTCACTGTATTGACAAAACATATTAGTCTTTTTATTTGATCTAGTCTTTGAACTGAACATTACTTACAATAATGTTTTTTTTCCGTAAGTAATCTGCACTTACTGTGAATTTACATGAAACAGTTTACACAAAAAAAATTAAGTACATTTTAAAACTGAAATCAGTGAAATGAGTGAGTTAAAAAAATAAATACATCTGAGTAACTTTCTATTAGAATTCACCCAAATATTAAGTGTATATTAAAAATATAATGTGTTAATTAAATACTTATTTTTTAATTAAATAAACTTAAATAATATATGTACATTTTAGAGAAATTAACTTGGATTTTTAATCAATTTATTTAGTATGTATGTCCCACTGAAAAAATCTGTTAAATGATTTTAATTAAGTTAATATATTTTATTTAAGTTATTATTAAGTTAAGTTAATAAGTTAATACTATTAAGTTAATATTATGATTTTATTAAGCTAATATAACTTTATTTTTATGATATTTACTAAGCCACATTGATTATTTTTTTGAGTGTTTTTTACTGCATTTCCCACAGTATGCTGATTTTAAAAGAAAATTATTCTAAATTGCTTTTAATTCTGTCATAATTTAGTCACCTTCGAGTTGTTCCAAATCTGTATAAATTTCTTTGTTCTGATGAACACAGAGAAAGATATTTGGAAGAATGCTTATAACTGGGACCCCATTGTCTACCATAGTCGGAAACATTACTTTTTTATATTTTATATAATTTTTATACTAATTTTTTATAATTTTTTTGGTTCTGTTGAACACAGAAGATATTTTGAAGAATGTTGGACAGCAAACAGTTCTGGGGCACTTTTGACTACCATTGTAATTTTCCTACTATGGTAGTCAATGGGGTCCAATAACTGTTTGGTTACAAATATCTTTCTCTGTGTTCAACCAAACAAATAAATGTATATATGTTTGGAACAACTAGAAAGTGAGTAATTCATGAGAGAATTTTCATTTTTGGGTGAACTATCCCTTTAAGTACATCATAACAAGAATTCATATAGTTTTCTCTCAAGTATGTAAGCTGTGTCAGAGTGATATGAAGCAATGTTCAAATCTTTAGTTTACAATCAAATTATAAATTGTTGTTCTGATCTTTTAGATTTAGATTCAAGAATAGCAGAAGATCCAGAGGAGGAACTGAGTGTTAGAGTTTACATGCAAGGTCTAAAGCTGCCTGAGCCTCTCCGATACACATTACAGGACCCAGTAAAACACTATTTAACAAAGAGATATAAACTACCTGATCCGGTGATATTCTTCTCAGATCACGAGCCTGAGCTGCTGAGTCCACCGTCTCCTTCATACACAGAGTTATCAGGTAAAATTGTCAAGTTTTTTTTTTTTTTAAAGGATTGATGTGGCAGTACTGTGCACGGCAACCCATGAATCGCATTAGTTAAGTGGTTTATATTAGTTTTTTTTGTTTTTAATATATTACTTTAGTTTTAAGTATATATACTGTACATATTTTATTGTTGTAGTTAGTCATTTAGATCTATAAAAACATTTTTTGTTGAAAGTCTTATCTTCAAAATGCTTTTAGATGATTTGGATACCCCAAATTCTACAGATTCCGAGGACCAAGGAGTTATTACAGAAACAGCTGAGAATTCTCTGAATCTCAGACCCATCACGCCCACCGGCTCTTTGTCCGACAGCGACCTCGAAATGGATCTGGGATGTAGACTTTCACCTCCTGCTGTTGAGGTGGTGGAGCTTCCACACACACCCGGCGGATGTCTGGAGAATGACGAGCTGGAAGACCATGTTCTACCTCCAGGTCCACCTACACCTCTACCTCCTCCTCCTTCTCCAACAGGCACCCAGGAACTACCATGCTCACCCTTGTATGATTGTCCCCCTCTCGCGTTATCATATCCCGTGTATGAGGAAAGACCAAAAACCCCTGGCAGGATGAATGGTCCTGCCCATATCTATGACTCGGAGGGGATGACGTCTTCTGGATTAAGAATCGGTAACCCGTTGTGTTTCCCTAACACATCTCCATGTGCTGATAGTGGGATCCCCAGGACACCAGGGAGAGATATGTCTCTGTCCCCACCTGTCGTAAACCAAAGGGACCTGTGGGCCGATCGGCACCCACCCAGCCAAGAACTTGTCCATATGTGGGCTGGTGGACGCCGTCCTCGCACACCAGATCATCAGAATGCTAATCTCGATATAGATGGTCATTCCAATCATCAAGTATCGGCCACGTTGGACGCAACACGCTTGAAAAGACGCCGAGAGCGGATTAAAATGAAGAGAAGAAAGATTGAAATGCAACAGATTAAACAATTTAGAACTGCAAATGAGCGTTCGTTGTTACATGTGGAAGATGTATCGACAAAATCATCTTCGAATCAAATTTTAAGGCCTTCCAATCACATATGCGATGCACCTCGGAGACTAGATGACAGTCCTAACCAGAGGGTGTTAGAGAAACCAAGACCTCAAGAGTCATCCTACCCATGGAGAACGTGGAGAGAATCGAGGCCGCATATCTCCATGTTCTCTCCACGCTCAAAGAGAAGAGAGAAATTGCTCATCCATGCTGTCTGGACTAAAGGCGTGAATGAGGAGGAAATAGCACATCTGAAGGCCACCTATGAGAAGCTTCTGCTGCAGAATAATGATCGTGATTGGCTTCGCAAGACACGTTGGAATCCACATCCTCATATCCTTTAATAAATCCGATTTAAAGGGATCGTTCACCCAAAAATTGTAATTCTGTCATGAATTGCTCGCCCTCTAGATGTTCCAGATCTGTATTACAATTCTTTGTTCAGTTGAACACATAGAAAGATATTTGGAAGAATGTTAGCAACTGACAATTCTGAGGCACCATTGACTACCATAATAGTTCAACACAACAGAAGATATTTTGAGGAATTTAGGAAAGCAAACAGTTCTGGGGCACTTGACTACCATTGTCATTTTTCCTAATATAGTCAGAACTGCCAGTTGCTAACTTTCCTCCAGATATCTTTCTTTGTGTTTTCAGCCTGTGAGATGTATCTACAATCTTATTAATGTTGTTGAGTTTATCGATCCTTGACTTTGGTTCACCAACCAGCATTCCCGACGACATGGCAAGACGATGGCTGGACGGGGTCCGGAATCACATGACAGGTTGTGCACGCAGCGAGGGTTACTACTACATCAGCAAAAGGGAAAAACTGCGATATATCAGTGATGCACACTCTTCTTCAGAGGAGTTTACTGGAGACGCTCAGGTGAGAGGGTTCAAAGTAATCTTAAACTGACTGTTTCTTTATTTGTGTTTAAAGGAACAGTGCACCCCAAAATGAAAATTCTGTCATCATTTACTCACCCTCAGGTTGTTTCAAACTTGTATACATTTCTTTGTTCTGCTAAACACAAAGGAAGATATTTGGAAGAATGTCAGTAACAGCAAATCTCATCCCCCATTGACTCCCATATTATTTATTTTCTCTACCATGGCAGTAAATAGGGGATCAGATCTGTTTGGTTACTAACATTCTTCCAAATATCTTCCTTTGTGTTTAGCAGAATAAAGAAATGTATACAGGTTTGGAACAACCTGAGGGTGAGTAAATGATGACAGTTTTCATTTTTGGCTGAACTATCCCTTTAATGTGTGTTTTAGATGTTGACAGGAAAAGATAGCATCAGTTTTCGTCATGTTTCATATTATTCTAAATGTGATTTTAGAACTTAAAATAAATAAATGAGGCAAACATTTCGCCTCGTCTGATGGTGTACACAGACTCCAGTCATATTAATATTAAACCAGTAGGTGTCAGTATTAAGTCAAGTTTCTTTGTTTACAAAGACAAATATGAGTCAGGAAACATACAAATTATTTAAAAGTCATTTGATGTGCTTATATGTGCAGGGAAAGAGCGCACCTGCACAGATTCCACCTTCTTCCAGATCAGGCTCAGAACTTAGGGCAGAACAACGCCGGCTGTTGTCCTCCTTCAGCTGCGATAGTGACCTTCTTAAGTTCAACCAACTCAAGGTGAGGCAACCTTGCCAAAAACAGGATAGCCCAGAATGAGAAGTACAAATAAAACAGTTTTTTTTTTAAATATTTACTCACCCTCATGTTGTTCGAAACGCCCGTGTTGTTTTTTCATGGAGCACAAAGCAAAATTATTTTCAACTTTACAGTTCCGAAGGAAGAAGCTACGTTTCGGTAAGAGTCGTATCCATGACTGGGGGTTGTTCGCAGAGGAACCGATAGCCGCAGATGAAATGATAATTGAATATGTGGGCCAAAGTATTCGACAGGTAAGATACTCACAGACCATTAAGTACTCTAAAATTTGAGACACAAAAGAAATGACTTTTTGTATATGATAGTAGTCAAAACGTTTGGCAAAAACACATTCAGTGCTATATGTACTTGTTTGCGGTGACACACAAAATGATATCTTTAGACTTAACAAATAAGGATGAACATAAACGAACTTTGTTATTATATCCAGTGGTCGAATTGTATAAAAAATTCAATGGGGGTGGGGTGGTCAAATATTTGATTATTTAGAGATATCTAAATAATATAAAATGATATTTAAAATGTATATTATAATAATTATAAATGGGATGGTAAAGGGGGGATGGTGGTTTTACAGAGGGAATGCTTTTTGTCAGGTTTTTTAAGAAGGGGGGTGCCATCCCCTCGCATCCCCCTTCAAATCGAGCCCTGATTATAATCCTTCCTTTAGGTAATAGCAGACATGCGTGAAGGTCGCTATGAAAAAGAGGGAATTGGAAGCAGCTATCTGTTCCGGGTCGACCAGGACGCGATCATTGATGCAACCAAGTGCGGTAACCTGGCACGGTTCATCAATCACAGTTGCAATGTATGTTTTCATTTTTCAACCAGAAAATGTTTATCTTTATAATTCTCAATATAAAAAGACAAATACTCACAAAATATCAAATACAGTTTGAATAGGCTACAGCGTGTAAGTCTGCCAAATTCATAAATGTAAATTAATGTCATTTATTTGCTCTTTTAACATTCTGTGCTTACTGGTTATTTTTTCCCATTTTATAGCCAAACTGCTATGCAAAGGTCATCACAGTAGAAGCTCAAAAGAAGATTGTCATTTATTCCCGACAACCTATTGGTGTGAATGAAGAAATCACTTACGATTACAAATTTCCTATTGAAGATGAGAAGATCCCTTGCCTCTGTGGTGCAGAGAACTGCAGAGGGACACTCAACTAAAAATGGACT
Organism: Triplophysa rosa; assembly: GCF_024868665.1. Lineage (NCBI taxonomy): Eukaryota > Metazoa > Chordata > Actinopteri > Cypriniformes > Nemacheilidae > Triplophysa > Triplophysa rosa. The sequence goes on along the minus strand of NC_079906.1, from coordinate 11,675,847 downwards.
CATCTCACAGACTTAAGGTATTAGCAGTAAACAAGATTCATAGTTAAAATAAACAGACTCTTATATTTTATGCACAAACCCCTCTTCAGTATGTTAGGATTTATTAACATTAACACACCCATGTCATCCCCAGTTTTATATGTAGATTTGGCAACATTATGTTTCAAGCAGGCTTTTCAGGGCATTTTGATGAGTTTCTGGTTAAACTTATTCATCATGCGTATTGTTTGAAAGATTAAATCAAAATGAACCATGGTTTTATTATAGTAAACATGGAAACCATAGTTGTTGTTGGATTGGTTACCATTTGTGTTACCAAAGTTTAACTACAAATTACATGCTGAAACTGGCTACTTGTAGTGAGACTGTGGGAAATATATGATTACTATGGTTTTACTACAAATCTACCAAGATTATTGTAGGAAAAACATGGTTAAATTCGAAATTGTAGTTAAATATGTTTTTATGAGTTTTATTGTGAATTATAAATAAAAAAATCTATATTTTTTCAATAAACTGTTATTTTCTGTCTACTCAGAAAATGCAAAGAACGTCTTTTATTACTACTGTATGTTTTAATTGCTTGTATATATTTAGAAAGGACATTATAGGAAAAAGGATATTTTAACAAAATATTACTTTATTGTCACTACTTTTAGCAAACAAATGCAATGGGGAAAAGGCTTGGAGAATGCGGGCATCGATCCCGCTACCTCTCGCATGCTAAGCGAGCGCTCTACCATCTGAGCTAATTCCCCACTGTAGGGCATGGGTGCAACATACCAAGTTAAATCTGGCACATACTTAAAGGGATATTTACTTAAAGGGTACAACTCACCTTTGAGTTGTTCCAAATCTGTATAAATTGTTTTGTTCTAATGAACACAGAGAAAGATATTTGGAAGAATGCTTATAACCAAACAGATCTTGCCCCCCATTGACTCCCATAGTAAGAAAAATTACACTATTTTTTTTTGTTCTGTTGAACACAAAAGAAGACATTTTGAAGAATGTAGGACGGCAAACAGTTCTGGGGCACTTTTGTATTTGTATTATACCATTGTATTTTTTCCTACTATGGTAGTCAATGGGGGGCAAAATCTGTCCGGTTATAAGCATTCTTCCAAATATCTTTCACTGTGTTCATCAGAACAAAGACATTTATACAGATTTGGAACAACTCCGGTGAGTAAATTATGACAGTATTTTAATTTTTGGATGAAGGATCCCTTTAACAGCCTCACTGTAATTTCTTATAAAAAATCTACCACTGCTTTAATGTAAACGGAAACAATTACATAACGATTACAAAAGGAAAAACACCTTACGTACTTATCTTATGCCAAGTTTAAAAATGCCACCCTGAAAAACTTAAAAGTATGTTACAATGACGGGGTTTCATTTAAACGATAAGCTAAAAGCAGACATTTGTCACATTATAACTGTTTATTTGTACTGGTTACAATTTATGGCACATTGCTTCTTATACAAACGGCTTTTGGAGTTTGAAAGCCATTGAAAATAAGTAACATTGTACATTTTTTATCCTTACATGCCCTTATGAAAATTAACCTTGATAGCACACATAGGCCTACGTCTGGGGGACGTCTATTTGATGTCTGCATTTACATCTGCAAGACATGTGCCTATTTTTTTTTTAAGTTAGCTCGTCTGCAATACATCTCTGAGACGTCGACTGTCAGATGTCAGAAAGACATTTAATAAGATGTCTGAAAGACGTTTATGAAATTGGGTTGTGTGTAAGACTTTCTTTTCTAAGCCGTTTATCAGATATTTTTACACAGCCAATGTTTTCCAGATCTCCCGATCTTTAGCAGACATCTTATAGACGAACCTGTGCTATGGGACTACAAATCATGTTTGTTTTTTGTTTTAACTCTAGTAAAACGATGGTTAATTTTCGAAAGACATGTTTAACACATATTTTTCCTGTTCAAAGTGTAAAGTAAGGGAAAGCATTTTAGAGTTTTTCTGATGTGCCATTAGCAGTGAGGATGGTGAGATTTCCTCTGGCATTCTGGTCAGCTTCAATTGCCTCAAAAAGAGATTTGAAATTTCCAGCACCAAACCCCTGAAACAGAGGAATGTTATTCAACATTAGAACCCTTACTCAGTTTTCTTTAAAAAGGTATTCAATTAATTAAAATGTAATGTAATTTAACACGATATTATGTAAAATGTAAAAATGACAAGTCTGTGAATCTTAGTGATAAAAACGTAGGTCTGTGCAGCTTTTGAAATATTACTGCAATCTTACTTGATGGTTGTGTCTCTGGATGACCTCTAGAAACACAGTGGGTCTGTCCTGTACTGGTTTGGTGAAGATCTGGAGCAGGTAGCCATTGTCATCATAATCCACCAAGATTTTAAGTTCCTATATGAATGTATGACAAATGAGAAACAAATACATCTTCGTTGAACTCTCTGAACTCTGCATCGTTCCACCTTCTAGGAACTTTATTAAAATTAAAATATTGGCTTACCTCCAGTATGCTTATATCTTCTGCAATTTTGACCTTGGAGTGCTTTAGCTCCTTTTTGAGCTGCTGGTAGTAAGTGTCAGGAACAGACATAAACTCCATTCCACGTTCCTTTAGGTTGCGAATCTGAATAGAAACATATCCTTGTCAACCATTTACTATAAAATGAAAACCCATTGCTCATCCACATTTAGTCTCAGTTCACTCACTGCTGAAATGATGTCAGAGGTGTTCATGGCGATGTGTTGAACCCCTGCGCCACCATAGTACTCCACATATTCCTAAAAAGAGATTGATAAGAAAAGACCGATGAAGAGATGCATACAATTTTTTTATATTAGTATGTGTCGTGTGAAAATAATGCATGCCTGTATCTGAGACTTGCGCTTTCCCGTGGCCGGTTCATTGATTGGCATCTTAACAGTCTCTTCATAGTTGGCCACCACTATAGAGCGCAGTGCACTGTATTCAGTCTGTAACTGCTTGTCATCCACAGACCAGAATCTATGGAACAGCAGGTTCCTCTGATACCTTCATGTAAACACAAACATCAAAGAAAAACGTGATCCTCATGTGAAAATATGGTCAAAAATCCAGCATCAAGTTATCATCTGTACAATAAGTATTTTCTTCCATACTGTAAGAAAACTATAGAGCTTTGGAAAGGGTTTATATTGATTAAATTAAGAGTTAAATTATGACAAAATTAGATTTTCAAAATTAGACAATTTTCATTCATCAATTCACAGTCTGTCAGAAGAGCTGAGCGAGACCACGAGACACGCCTTCTACCCTGTTTAAAATCAAGGGGTCCACCTCTTGCCACTCCCCTTTCCTCCCTCTTTACCTCCATGCTGTGTAACTGTCTCCAGATGGTGTCTTGGACCCTTTCTGAAGTAATTTCGCTGAGTCATAACTACTAAACATTTTTTTACATAGTATTTAACCACGACCAGTGATTAAAATACAACCACCTTTTTTTCGTTTCCCCACTATCTCTGTTCTACCATCACCATAGAAACACATCCGTGGGGAGTGTCTCCTGATGTATTCTGACTGGATAGGGATAGGGAGTTTACCCCCAAAGGCTTACATTGTTCTAATGTTGTACCTCTCTTGACTGCTCTGCACGTTTCAGAACTATCAACCCTGGCACAGAGGGCTTTAAAGGGATAGTTCACCCAAAAATAAAAATCACATCATTATTTATTCATCCTCATGTCATTCAAAACCTGAATATGTGGTACACAAAAGAAGATTTATATTCTAAAAAAAAATGTCCCAGTGATTGTGTCTATACAATGGAAGCCAATGGGCACCAATGTTGTTTGGTTACCAACATTCTTCAAAATGTCTTGTTTTGTGTTCTGCAGAAAAAAAGAAAGTCACACAGGTTTGAAATTTCATTCATAGCTTTCGACGTGGGTTTTCGTGGTTTTACGATGGTTATGCTTTTACCATTCCACTATTGGCACCATCTCATTGTCTGGCTGGTTTCCAACCACATGATCAATGAAGTCAAGTTTGCCGCTTGGCCTACAAAGAAACAATCACATTAAGAGACATCAAAAGCATATTGACACATCTCTTTAAAAGAAGCAAGTATTTATTATACAACTATTGGACGCTTACAGTTTCACCAGGAAGGGGTCACAGAACAGAGGTGGGTGGAATCCAGGCAGGAAGAGTCCATTATACTCTGCCCTCTCGACAAAAGTGTGAGTGGTATCCCCATACTAAAAAAGGTAGAAAGAATAAAACAAAGAATTAATGCAACGTATTTACTTAAAATAATGCTTTATTGTAAAAACGGTATTGTATTAAACATACTGTCTGCAACACTGCCAGTTTCACTCTGCCAAACTTATCCTCCACAACATGGGGCTTCTTAATAATAATGGCACCCCGCTCTATCGCTTTCTGTGGCAAATAAACATGCAAAAGTAAAAATTACGTTAAAAATCTCGTATAAAGAAGATATTAAACAAGTGAGAAAACCATCATTCACCTCCACCAGGTAGTCACAGTTCTCTACAGTGAAAGCTACATCTTTAACACCATCTCCATGCTTCACCAGGTGCTCGCCCATCTCTGTCCATTAAAAAATTAAGAATATGCAAAAAAAGAATGTTGGTTTAAAGGTCATCAAATACCAAACTATTACAATAGTATATATTTTTCTACTTATTGGTGTACCTTTATTGCCAGGATTTAAGGCAGATGTGAAGACATAAATAATCTGTGAAAAAAGGAAAAAATGTAATCATGCAATAATTTGTATAAAATGTAAAGACACTTTATTAAAGAGTGGTGAATGATGGCAAAATGAGACTCTCACCTTCCCCTGTTTCACCACGTGAGACACAACGTCACGGCTGCCTGTCTCCAGCCCACAATACGCCACGGGTTCAAAACCCAGTTTATTACAGTAATACGATGCTGCCTGCGATACGTCACAACATAAAAAATTAAATAATAAATACGTTAAAATGAATTTAATTTCAATGTAAATCAACGAATAATAAGAAATTAAACTAGAGATGACGTTCGGTCTTTAACTTATAGAGCGTGAGAATGGCGCCATCTACTGGGATGCTGTGAGAATTGCTCCAAAAAGTCTCAATATGGATTAAATTAGTGTGCGGGAGGATGGTGGTCTGCATGTTTTATTGCTCCCACCCCTTAAAAGAGCCAATAGCATCTCCCTATAGGTCACCTCCTCTTAGCTTAACTCACAAGCGAAATAATTCTACAAAAGTATGTCTTTTCAAAAATACCTGCTTGGCATTTCCAACCCAGAAAGTGATGTGGTCAAAGCAAACAAATCTGCCCTCCTCATGCTGTAGACATAAAAAACAACGATGGCACTTGCAGCGATAAAAGTTATGCACTTAGGCCTACTTGTAAGTCTCCTAACTGATCAGTCTTAAATATAACGTGCTGATGGCATTAAATATGAGTGCATTTGGAAAAAAAAGTGAAAAAGTAACTTCGAATAATAATAATGCCCCATACCTTTTCACCTTTGTCAGTGTAGGTTGTCTGGAGATAAACAATTGACAGTCGGTTTGCAAATAAAAGACATTTAAATCCACCATGTGCTCGAGACTAAATAATTAGGCTATATAAAACATTTTCTTTGTTTAAATTATTTATTTAATTAAATAGAATACACAAAAAATGCAAATGGACCAAATAATAATATAATTATGGGTCTTTTAAAAGGTTTCACCTTAAAAGTAAACACAGGAATTAAAAATAAATAAGAAAATATTTCGTAAAGTGTAAATATTTCCCCCCTCTAGATTATTGTCTTAAAATGCAAATGTCTTACCATCTTATTTTCTTGGGACAGTCGCAAACAAGGAGATGAGGTGAGTGCAGATGGTCCAGATGTGAATTTGTAGCGGTATGTAGGAGTCTCCGCCCACCGGTTCTCAGAAAGGAGGAAAGCAACACTATGATGCTCTTAATATGTCTTATAACTGTGTGTTAGGCCTACATATTATAACTCGTTTAATATGTAAATAAATGGCACTTTTTGCTTTTATGATAAAAACGGTCTACTTGTCGATTAGCCTACTCCTTCAGCCTCAGTCTGTTTTTCCATCCGCTGTTTTGGATCCTTGCCGGTTTTGAGAGTATATGCTTTCTTGACTGAGTTTTGCTGTTTGTCTAAATGGTAAAGAGGAGGCATACATTTCCTTCAATCCTATTGGTCAGCTGGTTGCGCCTACATTTTTCAGTGTGACTATGCAAAATTTAACGAGCTTTTTTATTTTTTTTGTCAAAATGTCAATCAAACTTGTTTTTGTTATTTTATTTTTTTCGTTAGATTCCCCTTTAGAATCCAGCTTTAGACCGTCATAGAACATTAGGGAATGTTTAACATAGTTCATGCACCTTTAGGTTAAACACAAAATTATTTATGGTTATTCATTAATTTCATCAAAATTTCACTTTTTCATCTTCAGTAGAAAACAAGAAATGAACATTTAATACAAAAATTACAGTGTCTGACCACTAATATTTAAACTTCATCCCATCACATGCATGCAAGTAAAAATGCAACATCATGGTTATACACCGCATGCCTTTTACAACTATTTTGATAGTTTGCTAAATGATTTTAACCCTCTGGTGACTTTCTTAATGTTGTTGACTGACACTGAAAACAATGTTAACACTGGTGTGATGTAATGTCTTCAAATTAATTTTAATTCATTCATTCAGCATTCATTTCAAGAATTTTAAAGAATAGTTTTTAAAGCATGAATTTTTTCATCATTTACTCACCCCCATGTCACCATCTGCTGAATGCGAAAGAAGATATTCTGAGAAATATTTCATACAATATAAGTCAATGAAGGTCACCAACATTCTTCAGAATATCTTGTTTTCTGTTGGAATGACATGAGTTTTTTGTTCAGAAAACCTTATTTATAAGACATGAAAGCTGATAACAGAATCGTAAACCCCGCTTGTACTGTACTGAGAATCAGTAGGAGTATTGTAATTGTTGCAAGTGTAGTGTAAAACTCTAATGTACATGTTCTCAGAAATCCAAACCTTTTGAGAGCAAGCTATGCAGCTTGTTTAGGCTGGTTGTACCTGAAATTTAAATGAGCGTTTGTGTGCGTTTAGGGGGAAAGGTGTTTATGCACATGTGGTATATTTCTCAAGAGAACAATGAGTCTAAGTCAGACATTGATTGGCCAGTTACACCTCGAGGGAAAAACCAACACTGTTAGTGTCACTTAGCGGCACATGATCTTCAACATTTGACATCATAATAAAACAAGAATGAGGAGTGAAGACAAGTAAAGAAAAGATAATACAGCCATGAACGAGTCGATGGAGAACCCAGCCATTCTTCAGAAGTGGTTGCTGAAGAGGAAGAGCAGAGAGGAGCGAGAGAGGGAAGAAATACCTTCGCATGATGAAAATGGTTGTTCCACCGTTCCACCACAGGATGAAGCAGAGGAGGACAAAGAATCAAAACAGGTTGACGAAGTTAATGTTGCAGTTAAAGAAGAGCAGGCGAGAATCCAGTCAATCTTTTCTTTGGTGAGAAGTCAGATCAGGACGCAAGCCGGTCTGGAGTGTCAACGTATGGGTATACTGGATGTTATAAACCAAGTCAAGGAACTGGAAAGCAGAAAGCGAGAGCAGGGCGAACCTGCGCCCACTGTTAAGATCACCCCATCTGAGGAGGAGACACTGAACCAGGGTAGTCAAAGAGAAACGGCTGAAGAGAAAATATCTGAGATGCAGAACGATACAAACGGGACCGGACAGGATGAATGTGTAGCCTTGTTCAAGGAGGTGCTGTCGAGCTTGGAGTCATTAAAGAAGGATTTGAAAGAAGACCTGGCTCAGCTTCGCCGTGAAACACAGAGCTATATGGAGAGAGAGCTCTGCGGCCTAGAGACCCGCCTAACAAACTTACTGAGAACGCAAACTCCCTCTGCACTTCCCATGGAGACCAAGAAACACAGAGCTCCCAGCATGCCTCCTTTGGGAGCATCTAGGAGACGAATGCTCAACCGCACATTGACCACTATCACTCCTAAAACATGCCCACCTCTGTCCTTGGGGCCTCGCTCCAATTCAGAGCCACTGGGAGTGTCTGGTGCTGAGACTGGCACCGGTGCTCAGAGGCAGAGGAGAGGTGAGATGCTAAATCAGCCTCTAGGGCCCCTGCCTCCCGCTCGGCCTCCAGCACAGACAAACAAGAAGACTTGCAGGACTTACGTTGGTAAGCAGATGTGCTAGTCAGGTTTAAAATGTTAAAGATTTGTATACTGAATATGAAGTGAGTATAATAATATCTATAATGTCAATGTCACTCAAGGAGCAGTTATTTTTTTCTGTGTTGTTTTCTTTGTACATTTTATGAAAATGATGAATTATTCTGTGAATGTGTTTAAGACAATCAAAGAAGACTCTATTAGACTTGTGCAAGGGTATTAGACTAATCCAATAATCCAAAAATATTTTCAGTTTAAGACTTCCTTAAACTTCTTTAACTGTACTGCAGTATACCTTGAATTGTTTTAAATTATTATAATGTAAGTTAACTTTATCTATACAAATTTAGTTATTATGTTGATGTCTACATACTGCAGACATGTCATATAGTTTTGCAACATTATTGTACAACAAAATCTGAGCTTTATTTTGTGGAAGAATATTAAAAACCTGAGCTGCAACATTCTAAAAGAGTACAGTACAAACTGTCCAGGACACGCAGTTTGTTCATTTCTTTGGTTTCTACGTATCTTTACCCTAACTAATATGTCAAAAAAAATCTCAAATTCAAATATATAATGGAAAAATAAGTTGTGGTCAGGATCCGTGAAAGAAAACCCTTTCTGTAGATGGGAGTCATCAATTTTATACCTGACTTACGCTTTAATGGAAAAACTTAATGATTCAGTTTGTGATTATGGATTATTTACTGATTATTGTAAATACTACATAATTCAGTTTATTTACTAGGACACAAGCATTTCTGAAATGTGATTCGTAAAACTATTATTTACACTAAATTGCATTAGTGTCTCAAATATATAATTCTATAAAAAAGTAATTTCATATACATACTGATTTTATCATTTGCTTTGTGCATGTTATTATTGACCTAGACATTCTGTAGACCTGATATTAAAAATTATGCATGTACATGATATGTATAAATAATAAACAAATGAGTCTTACAATTGCATTTATTTGTGTTGTCTGTGTGGCTCAACGGCTTTCTTTTTCGGTGTTGTTTTTAAAAATAATTAAAAGAGACATTACATTTTAGACATATGCATATTACTGTAACCTTTTTGTAATAATATTACAACGATATGTACTCCTAGTGAAAATCATTATCTGTGAGTTGTTCGCAGCATAGTTTTTGCAGCGACACCTGCCGGTTAAAACAATTTGATGTTCTTCACTCATGAACAATAACATTCATCTCTAGTAAACTTAAACTCATACTTCCGATCAAGTATATTATTATTTGCTATATTCGTTTGAAATAAACAACGATTTAATGTGTAAATAAAACACAAACAAATAAAAACTACCATAAAAAGACCTTCAAAAAGTTCCATCAGCTGCATGTCTGCGCAAGTATGAATTGCGCATGCGCAGGACGCGCGTCCCCGTTTGATGACAGTGGTGCGCTCTGACTGTTGCTAAAGGGAGGAGAAAATCTCACGACGGAGGGTTTTTATCTCTTTCATTCCCAGCTAGGACCTTTGGCGGACTAAAACGAGACATAGACTGACAAATCGACCCGCACCTTTTCGACTGAATTTAATAGTCCACACCCCAGCCGTCAGAGTAGTCGGTAAGTGTGTTTCTTTCGCGATGGTTAATGTGACACTTTAGCGAATGGAGTGCTAACTGGCTCGCTGGCCTGCTTGTCTCGTGCATGTTGTCAGCTTTTGTTTTTATCCCCGTTTGCTGCTGAACGGTACACTTACAGACGTAAATCAGTCTCTTGGTACATTGATATCTGACTGCAGAGTACGAAACGCTAACGTTACTTAGCGATGTATTAAATTTAATCTCAAAGTAATAAATGTTAGGTGTTGCTCCTGAAAGATATTCCGCTTTCTGGCGACCCGACACTTGGAGCTTTTGTTGTGCTCATGCACTTCTCATTTTAACTACGGTGTTTTATTTAGTGATTTAACTCTTAAGGGGGTTGCTTCGTTTCATTTTTATTGCATAATGCACTTTTTGTCTGATCGAGTAACTGTTAGTCCGCAAACACCCATGGTTTGCAATTGATTTGCAGCCGTGTTCGTTTGTGCTGTCCCTCGTATTTTCAGGTCTCACTCTTTTGCTTTGTGTACACTATCTTTACATAAACGCATTTTGTCGTCAAACATCATTTATCATAGTGATCGAAATGTGATATGTCATGGAGAGGATACTGTGAAAGATGGCTAATAGTGTTACTGCACATCTCTAAATTCACACGGTTACATGCTGGTCACTTATTTCCAGACATTGTGATTTTGTTGGTAATAAGTGACCTAAATAGACCCTAAAAGTATAAGCAATGCAAGTGAATTCATAAAGCACATTTCATGCACAAGAAATAAAAAATGCTTCCAGTTTGCATACCATTATAAACCATCAGCTGTTTACCATTAAACCATTACAAAAATTGCATTTTATGAAAGTTCACCTAAAAATAAAATCTTGTCATCATTTATTCATTTATTCTTGTCATTCAAAAAATCTGTTTGATTTTCTTCTGTGAAGCACAAGAGAAGATATTTTGAGAAATGTTTGTGGTTTTGTGTCCATACAATGAAAGTCAATGGGGGTCAGTGTTGTTTGGTTACCAACATTCTTCAAAATATCTTCTTTTGTCTTCTGCGGAAGAAAGAAAGGTTTAAAATTACATGATGGTGGTGGGATATAAGAATGATATAAGAATTTTCAACTTTGGGTGAACTATCCCTTTAAATGCCAAATAAAGTCCAAATTCAAGAGCGAATACAACTAAATAGTCAGTATTTCTGACAGCCATCATTTTTGTGTTTTTGGTTATGGGTTGGTGGTCTGTGTGGGTATGGCTTCTGTATTTCGGTCATCTAAGAAATGGAATACTGCTATCTAGACATGCTCTCTTACTTAAACGTGCTGTCTTTGAAAAGCCAGTCTTGTAGTTGCCAAATCTTCGAGCGCCCTGTTTTCTAATCACTCAGCTGTGTGTGGCTGGCACAGGACTGACGTTTTTCCCATCTAGTTCATCTCTCAACTGTTCGAGCTGGCCCATACAGCTTTACGCTCTCCTCCGTGCATGCCAAGACTTTGACATTAGGTCAACTGTGGTCTTTGAGTAGCAGTTGGTGTTTTCTGATTAGCTTCAATTTGATGCAGTAACTAACAGTGGTCCTCATAGACCTACTTTCACTCTACATTACAGCGAAAGTTGAATAAGGAAGTTTCACAATGCCAATTTACTCCTACTGCCAAACGTACTGTTTTTGTTGGAGTGCTGTACTGACACACCATTTTTGCTCTAATGGACAGTGTTACATTTTTAACGGTGTGGTAGAGAACGCGTGACACAGATTTCGGTGTTGTCAAGCAGGATGTGTTTCCAGCAGGGTCAGGAGTTAGGAAGTGTGAAGCTCCAGATATGAGAGAGCGAGTACACACATACCAGTGTCAGAGGGGCACTCGGTGTATTTTCCTGGCACCTTGCTGATGGCATTTAGCTAAATATGAACTGTATGATTCATACAATTCAGTAGTAGTGTAATGAGTTCAATGTTATAATGACTAATTAGGGATTAAGAAAATCAATTGTTGGTCATTGTTTTTATTTTATGGATGATAACTAATAAGTGGCAAATAGCCTAATTCCAACATTTAGTCAGTTATATTTCTGCTGTGCACCCTTAGGCCACATCTTTTTTTTCCTTTTCATGGCGTCGTCTCAAGAAATATCTGCGTACTGCACACAAATCCGACTCAAAACGATGTAGTATACGCGCCAAATCAGTATATAGCACTGAAATTCTGCCACAGAGATACACTAAAAATGGAGAAGAAGATTTGGAGCATGCGCATAAACTTTGTGTGCTGGGTTGATGACATCATCATTTTAGAAAATATACGGATAGGCTGTTCACACGGCCACGCAAGGGTGGCTTTTCAGATTTATCCACTCTGGGAACCGGTTTCAAAAAATAGCGGTTTCAGGCTCCCAAAACGCCGGATCCGTGTGGACGAAACGCTTATACGATACAAAATGTTTACGTATACAGCTAAACACGTCTCCGTGTGGATGGCCACTTAAAGGGATGATACAATACCTTTACATTAATGCTAAAATATTGTAAGTATTGGCAAATAAAAGATATGGTTGGTAAGCTGTTGCAATTGAAGCATCTTTTTGTTGCTCATTTGAAAGACATAAATTGGATCTTGTTTTTGCATTCTGCAGATAAAATTATAATTAAATAAATAAATGTATATAGTGGATATATTAGAACCAACCCGTGAACTATAGTTTTGAGAACAGAGGAAGGCTGCTTAGTTTTTTGGTTGGTCTTCTCTGTGCCAGAGCACTTTTTCAAAACGGTCAACAACTTCTCAATCCACAGCTTGAGAAAGCCGGATGACAGTTTCTGGGAACAGTTTGGAATTGTAATTCACAAGAGACTGAGCTATTCTGCATATTTTATCTGTCAGATAAAACCAATTCCAGTTGTTTTTTTTTGATTGGCCACTTGGTGTCTGGCAGTTGTGCTATTTTTGACTCAGTGCTTCGGCATCTAGAGGCAGATGGTTTTATGTAATGTTCCCTCCTTAAAGTTTCAATCTGTAACTTTTGGCTTTGTGTACAGATCTTTCCTCTCTATCTCTAACAGTACGTTTACACGATGAAAAAAGGAAAAGTTGTTCTTTGCGTTTTTGAAAAGTTTCACGTACACACGATCTGCATTTACATGGATCTGGGAAAACTAGTAAAAACACTATATTATGCATGCCAGGCCAGTGGATTGCGCTGTTGCGCTATAAAGAAACCCTATGTGCCATACGCATACCCTTTTTTAATCTAAAAGCACTTTTAATACAATTTGTCGGCGTGTATGCGCGTTTATAGTTTGTGTATATAAATAAATACTATTTGTACTACCACCGATTATTTATATACTTTCTCAGTAACTTATTTTTGTTTTTGTTCATTTTTAACAAAAAAAGTTACAGATTGCACCTTCAGATTTTCCTTCTCTTTTGACATCTACAGGTGATGTTGACATAATGGTGATGCATGTGCTTGTCAAGTGCATGCAGTTGTCATTTTATCTGATGTCAGATTTGCTTGCTGCATAATTTCTTTAAACCACAGATAATGTTTTGCATTGTCTGAAGAGAAAGCAGGTCATATCCTGGGTTGGAAACATTTCCGTGCAGCGCTCCCACCGCCTCCTCTTCAGTGCTTGGTTATGGGATTTTCAGTGGTCACCTAGATACCATCAGAAGCAGAAGAGCGCGGATGTGAGCATACTGAAAGAGCTTTCAGTAAGAGCTCAGCTGACCAAGAACATCTCTTTAGTTGCATCTTTAAATTCCATTTGTAATATGGTGCTGCAAATGGGAATGTGGGTTTGGTTCCTGGAAACCGAGAAAATGTTACCTCATTGGCTCTTTGACTGTAATTGCCAGGAAATAGAAACTCAGCTTCTCTTGCTTGGTCGCTATATCCGCAATGCTGTAACCTGTTTTTTTTTAATGCATCATGAAGATGAAGTCCATTGTAGATTTGTAACCACATTTACTGCTGAATGAAGCCAGCGGGAAGTTTCTTTTTTTTGGGCTGCCTAATTTTGTTATTAGTCTGAGAATTGTTTCCTGCACAGCTCTTAACTACCATTCTTTAAGGGCACCGAGAGCTTTGGCCTAACCAGACACAATGAGGAAGAAGAATTGAAAAAGGGATCCTTGTTAAGGCACCTACCTAACCTGAAAGAGACGGGGGCTCACGCTGAACGCTTCCGGCTGCCTGTTTTAAACTGAGTAGCCGGAAGAGCTTTGGTTCTTGCCAGCCATGATCTGCAATTTTGCAGTGTTTTTATTAAAAAATATTTTTCTTAATGGCAAAACAACAATTATTTAGCTATTCTCATGTGTGCTATCAATCATATCAGGTTACAGTTTCATTTCTAAGTTAAACACAAAAACTTTTAAAGACCCATTGTGATTTTGTTCCTTATTTTTAAACAAATTAAATTATGATGGGAAACATTTAAGGTGAAAGCTAATACTCACGCAACATTATTGCTGTATAATTTATGAAGGAGTTAACAGTTCTTAAAAACATTAAAGGGGAGGTCTGATGGAATTTCACTTATTTAAAATTAGTTGGTGAACTGTATAGATGTTTGAGCATAAATAACATCTGCCAAGTCCCAGCGCTCAAAGTTCACAGAAAAGAAAGATACAATACAATAAATGGCTTGTTGGGACTACAACAAACTTTTTCTTGGGTTAATGAAATCATGAATCCCAAAATTTACATTGACCCTGCCCCCTGGAACATGGTTAGGGTCATGTGGGCGGGACATCTGAACACACACTTGAAGCGGTAGACCAATCACAAAAGACTGGCTCAGCTTGACCAATCGGAGCGTTTTGGATTGGGACTTCATAGAACCAGGAACTTAACACCCTGTTTTTTGAGATGACGGTGCAAAACACAGGTGAAATTTGTAATATATAAAGCATTTTTTGAATATCAAAACATGAACACCTATTGTTTAGCACATCATAAACATAATAATACATTTAGGCAAAAATGGACCCCTTTAAACAAACTACCTTGCTATCATCACTTTCACTGTACTTTACTAAAATACAGGTACAACAAATAATACAAGGTTTTAGTACTTGTACTCTAAAAAGTTATTATGTGTGTACCTTATACCTCTGCTGTAAATGTTTGAACATGCATATTGATACAAGACATTTTGTTCTGTGGGAATGTTTACTGTAAGAATACTCGAGACTAGGGGTGTGCCATATCATACCGTCCACGATAACACCGGTATACATTTTTACAAGATAAAAAAAGTGTCATATCGCAAATCTCGCGATATCAATTATATAGCGACGTGATGACGTAAGACGCATTTACATTCCCTAGAGCGCACAACAACACCTGTCTGAGAGGAACAGCAGCATCATGTAAGCCTCCGAGGACGATTTAGTGCCTACAAAGGAGCTACTTCAGTAGTATGGAAGTGGTTTGGTTACAAGAGGACAGACCTCCAACAAAGCACAATATTTTGCAAAATATACAAGAAAATTGTTACCGCTAACAGTTTAGGATGTGCGGCCCAGAAGTAAACAGATGACTCGACCGAGCATCGCTGGAGCACTTGCTAGTGCACCTCATATGACAGGAAGATTCATTGTTGAACAGTGGATGGAAATTACTGACTGTGTCACTAGGTATGTCTCAGCGGATCACAAAGATCGGGGGCCGATCAAGGTGTCAAGTGAAGCTCTGTTATTCTGACTCCTCATGAGGACAAACTCCTTTCCAGCTGCAAAAGAAGCATTTAAACTATACTTAATTGATAAAGAAGGCCATTTTAATGTTTAATCTAATCCTGCTATTTAATTTAGTTGAAAAGATGAATTCTGTCATTGTTTGTGACAATATGTTAGGCTATTATTTATAGAATGCTGAACTGTTAAATAGTAATATTTTAATAACCTTAATAAACCTGGAGCGTGCACCTAGCACTTGGAAAATACAAGTATCGGATCGGGACTCAGATTGGCAGATACTCAAAATAAAATGACTCGAATCGGATCGGGGGCACAAAAAGTGTGATCGGGACATCCCTAGTCACTACTTTGCACTATAATGCTGCTGCTGCCACCTTATGATAAAAGGATGGAAAATGGCATTTATTTTGTTTGCACTAATAAATACTGCTGCCTGCCAGCTGCAATCACCAATACAACATTGTTCCATATTTTTTTCTATATCGTCATAAATATCATTACCGCAAATATTCTTGAAATATCTCATGAACACAACTCTTTCTCTCTGTTCCTTCTCTCAGTTGCGTCTTCTCTACCTGCTCAGATTCTGTCAGATCTAATCCAAACACAGCTACTCAGCACAGAGGAAGTGAAAAAGGGACCTTCACGTTGTTCCCAGTGCTTTTAGAAAGCGTGCCTTTCTCTCGCTGTTGCTAAAAACAGCATCGGCTGCAGTCCAGAGGATGAAAAAGAGAAAGTAAATAGATGTCTCGGTTTTAGTTGCTTGTTGTCACTGACGTTGATAGTCAGTGTATTGCAGAGTACTGTCATGTTGCTTACCATCAAAAAACCATCT
The DNA here is from genome assembly GCF_024868665.1 of Triplophysa rosa. Lineage (NCBI taxonomy): Eukaryota > Metazoa > Chordata > Actinopteri > Cypriniformes > Nemacheilidae > Triplophysa > Triplophysa rosa. The sequence continues at coordinate 11,659,467 of NC_079906.1, read as the reverse complement.
GCAGTTCCTGAGATGATGTTCTTGGTCTCAAAACCCCCCCCAAAACGGCTGCATAATAATCTGCACAGCTAGGACTGTGTGCTGTACTTGAGCAAGATCTTTCTTTTTAGATATTAGTAGGCAGTTTGTGTGGCTGGGTGGGAGATATTGCTAAAATGTGGAATTTAACAGAAGGTCTCTTTATCACCAGTGGTCACAGTGCCACTAGATTTTATATTGTCATCAAATGTTGAAATACTGAAAGTGTTTATATTGTAGATGATCAAGAGCTGAATTCTACTGTTTCTAGAAAATTGTTTATTTAAAATCTCCGCTTCAGAAATTTGAATTTAGGTTTTTTTTGTCCAAGATGCCCCTCTCACTTCTCAGTAGTAGACATTTATCATGGTAGGAGAAATGGTATGGGATGTTTGTCCTCCTGCCTTTGTACTAGGTACATGGGACTGAATAACTGATATCCAGACCCAGTACTTCTGCAAATGTTTTGCGTAATTTGAGATTCTTTCAGGTAGGCATGAAAAAACTCAACTGATTTATTACAGAGTTGAATTATTCCAGAATTGCTTTAATATTGGTTTATAAATTTCTTCTTCTGTTCTGTTGAACACAAAAGAAGATATTTTGAAGAATGTAAAGGAAACCGTTATTTCAGGCACCTTTCACATTGTAATTTTTCCTTCTATGGTAGTCAATGGTGGCCAAGAAGTGTTTGGTTGCAAGCATTCTTCCAAATATCTTTCTCTGTGTTCATCAGAACAAAGAAATTTATACAGGAAGTATAACTTATTTGGAGCAACTCGAGGTTGAGTAAATGAAGACTTTTGGTGTTATGTAGTTTCAAGTTGGCCTAATTGTTTTGGAAGCTTATTTAAAGCTTGCTTAGTCAAGTCTGTGACCTAGCACTAACCCTGGCTTTACTATTTAAAGTTTTTGACGCATTTGATTGCTAGAAATAGCAAGTTCATGAGTTCAGTTGCCAGGGAAGAACAAACTGATAAAATTGACTTTGAATATCATGTTGTATACTGTAAGTGTCTCTGCCAAATGCTTTTTATGTTAACCTAAGCCACAAAGTTGTTCTTCAGACCTTAAACTTCTCTGAATAAACTAAAAAACGTAGGTGAAGAAATACATTTTTCATCTGCCCGGAGGCTGAATCTTCACATGCCACTGCATTCAACCGTGAATTACACAGCGAACGCAGTGATATTCTTTATTTGGCAGCAAGACAAGAGGTTGAGCTGAATCAGAAGTAAGCGGTAAAGTCACCTCAGATCTACCCATCTTCTGTTGTGTTGGTGGGCCGGTGTGCGGATGCTCGGAGGCCCAGGCTCGATCGAGTGCATCTCTGGCCTGCTCTGCATCCCACATTCTCCTCTGTTTTCCTCTTTGACCATGCTCACAAAGACCTCTTTGTGCCCAAGGGATGGTCCAAGAAATGATAGGAATTTTTAGCATGTTTTCTGGTTTGAACGTTTATTGGAGTTTGTGTGCGAGTGGATGTTTTTTGTTGGTCTACATCTTTCCCAAGATGCAATTTGCATATCCTTTCTGCCCATTCATGACACAGAAAGTGTCTCACGGGTCACAGTAGTCCAGGCTTTGCAACGTTATGGCTTCTTCTAAGAAATGCCTCAGTGGTTTTCTTTCCATACAGTGGAACATACATTGGGGAACAATGTTGTTTGGTTAACAACGTTCTTCAAAATATTGTGTTTTGCAGAAGAAAGAAAGTCATACAGGTTTGGAATGACATGAGGGTAAGAATAGTCATTTTTGGTTGAACTAACCATGAACTAGATTTTTGGGTGAACTTAATTTATGAATTTATCGAAAATATCTGATTTATGATTGGATATGGTTAATTCACTTATGCCAACATTTATAATGCACATGTTAAAAGGATGTCTCCTATAGTTCTTTTGTGTCAAATCTGTTTAGAAAATGGGAGAGTGGTGATGATAGAATTGTCTTTTTTGGTTGAAGATTGCAATAAAGGTCCAGTGTATGAAATGTATTAAATTTCAACCAACTACTACCAGCTACTTTAGAAACAACATGGCGAATTCCATGTATGGGGACCTGTGGTGTATGTAGATAGAAATAGGTCATTCTAAGGTAATAAAAACATAACGCTTCATTATGTAAGGTCTTTATACACCTCTGAAGACATAGTTATGTATATTATATTGCATTTCTGTCAATAAATCCTCCTAAAAATTACACACAGCACAATTAACAGGAGCGTCCATTGCATGTGTTGAGTTGTTACACAACTCTCTTAAATTCTTGATTCTGATTGGTCAGTCACTGTGTTTGTTGCTTTTTGCCATTTCTTGGTTTATTGTATGATGACTAGTTGACTGTAATTGATCCATACCTCGTGTGTTGTTCAGTCTGTATTTCAGTAACATCAGCATAAAGAGTTTAATTCGAACTAGACCCTCAAATACTTTGTCCGCCAAGAGTAAATGTTCTCTTTTCTTGTATTTCTTGGTGTTAAAGCCTATAGTATAATCCTTCATAACTCTGATCAGCCTTTGTGCACAATTCTCACAAGATTTTTGCACATTTTTGCACATTTTTTGCGTGCCATCCCAGTTACACACAAAACCAATAAGCAGAAATGACGCATGTCATGCCTCAGTTCTGTTGCTCGGCAGTTTCACGGGATTAAAAGAAACGCGTCACAGCAGTTGAGTACAGGCTAGTTCGCTTTGCTTTGTGCTGACTCTGGTACAGAAAGGTGAAGTAATTAAAAGAAGTTTTGGTTCAGCATGCCCTTTGGACCATATCAAATTCATGCAATTTTCCAATGCTGTATGTTTGCGTTTATGGGCTCATAAGTTCCATGTAAGAATATTGCTCTATTTTTCACCCCCTCAGAGGAAATAGAGTGCTCTTCCTGTTTAGACATGATTACGTGTCTTACACAGTAGGATCTGCGCTGTTCAACCAATCGGTTAAACTTAGAAAAATAAAAAGAATTGCTCTGATGTGGCCATTAATGGTAAGCCTTTAACAGAACACAGCATATTTAATTTGTCACAAATGAAACAAGCCTAGAAGTACAGATGACACATTTAGCTCCTTTCGACAAATTTCTAGTGAACAAAAGAAATTCCATAGCATGTGGGTTGCAAAAATCAGACATGATCCAGCATAGTTTAGTAGTTATTTAGGATTGTCGGTTTACTAAAATCATATTTTTTTCTGATCAACACCAGCACTGATTTCCTCTTAATACAGAAGGCTGCCATCATTTCAGCTCCATAGTCCGTCCATTCATCGTATTGATTTAGCATTATAATCATATTCAGCTGTCAGAAAACTGTTGTATTACAGTTTTAAGTGATTAAACTGTTTTAATCACTTTCCTTGTTTGCCATCTGTCCCCAGCACTGTGGCTCAGCTGAACGATGGTGAAGCCAGACATTCACACTCTGGCCCACCACCTAAAGCAGGAGCGGCTGTATGTGGCATCTGAGAAGCAGCTCATCCAGAGACTTAACAATGAGGTCCTGAAGACAGCGGAGAAGCTCTACCGGGCGGCCTGGATCGCCAAACAGCAGAGAATCAACCTCGACCGCCTTATTCTCACCAGGTGATTATCTTATCATGCTTGGTGTTTCATGAATCAGCACATTACCTGATGTCCAACTGAACCAGAGGCAACACAGTAAGATTATCTGAAAGAGCCAGATGATTCCTAATAGAAACGTAAATTCATGTTAGCTGGCAGATAGAACAGCACAGCCTACATTTGAATTCTCGAAATGTCTCTTTCTCTCACCCCAGTGCTGATGCGTCCCCAGCTGAATGCTGCCAGCATGCCAAGTTTCTGGAGGACACACAGTTTGTGGATGGTTATAAGACGCTGGGCTTTCAGGAGAGCATCTACGGTGAGTTCCTGGGCCGGCTGAGGGAGAACCCGCGGCTGGTGGCATCATGTTTGGTAGCAGGAGAGAGACTGAACCATGAGCACACTCAGGGAGTCATACACACAGTCTTCACCTCACTCTACGGCAACTGTATCATGCAAGAAGATGAAAGCTACCTGTTGCAGGTAAATTAAAATAAACAACATATAGTCCTAAAAATCGAACTTTTATCTGCTCTTTGTAACTCGTGCCATCCTGCTTCACTCAGGTGCTTCGCTATCTTGTGGAATTCGAGTTAAAGGAGAGCGACAACCCCCGTCGCCTGTTGCGACGAGGGACGTGCGCCTTCAGCATCCTCTTCAAGCTCTTCTCCGAGGGTTTGTATTCGGCCAAGCTCTTCCTCACCGCCACCCTCCACGAACCCATAATGCAGCTGCTGGTGGAGGACGAGGACCATCTGGAGACAGATCCGGCTAAACTGATAGAGCGCTTCACTCCGGCACAGCAGGAGCGGCTGTTTGGAGAGAAGGGCACGGACGAGTATCGTAGGAAGGTCCAGGCGGCGGTGGAGGAAAACGAGGCAAAGCTGGTGAAGCTGGTCAACTCCTTCATCGGGTACCTGAAGCAGAACACCTACTGCTTCCCGCAGAGCCTGCGCTGGATCGTTTCTCAGATGTTTAAGACGCTGGCGCGGGTGGAGAGGTTAGACGTCGGGGAGGTGAGGACGATGTGCACCGACTTGCTGCTCACTTGTTTCATCTGCCCAGCCGTCGTCAACCCTGAGCAGTATGGCATCATATCCGACGCACCAATCAATGAGGTGGCACGATTCAACCTCATGCAGGTAGAGGATGGTGGTTACATTATTGTATTTCAGTGTACTACAAGTCAACTATATTGGGTTCTTGGTTTGCTGTATTAGTTTGACAGTGTTTGGAATTTGTTTCAGCATTTTTTTTTTTCTGTTGTGCAATTATGATTTAACCATCTGTAAAATACAGTATGATTTTTTTTATCAGTTCTCAGGAATGATAAATTAGTAAGAGTTATAATCACTTGCTTTTTAGTGAGTCAGATGTTATACCAGTAACCACTCTGAATGAATCACAATTCAGTGATTGATTTGTTAGAATGAATCAGAACGATAACTGTGGTGCTTGTGAATCATTTTGACAGATTCTGTAAAGGAATCGACTAATAAGATTAATTTGTTTACGGACCACAATGATCACTTTTTTGTTTGTTCTTTTGTATGGCCAGTGAAAACAATGGCATAGAAAGATATTTCTTTGTTTTGTGTGTGTGTTTTTTAACTCAAACATCGTAATTTAGACTCATGAGGATATGATGGATTTTTATAGAAGAATATGTTTGAGTTGTAAAATAAAATGTGATCTGATGTTTTAGGTTGGGCAGTTGTTGCAGCAGTTAGCCATGTCTGATGCAGACGATGGAGATCCTCGACGTAAAAGCAGTTTAGCAAAGTTTGATAAGGTAAGCTATAACATAGTTTCACATTGTGAAACTTTATTCTCATATTTAGACATGTATTAAAGGGATAGTTAGCAGAAAAAGGAAAATTATGTCATTAATTACAACCGCAAGACCTTCGTTTATCTTCGGAACACAAATTAAGATATTTTTGATGAAGTCCAAGAGCTTTCTGAACTACCACTTTTAAGGTGCAGAAAGGGAGTAAAGACATTGTTAAAATCCGTGTGTCAGTCTTTAAAGGGAAATTTAAAGGGACAGTTCACCCCCCAAAAATAATTTGTTCATCATTCACTCACCCTTGAGTTGTTCCAAATCTGTATAAATGTCTTTGTTCTGATGAACACAGAAAGATATTTTGACGAATGCTTGTAACCAAACAGTTCTTGGCCACCATTGACTACCATAGTAGGAAAACTGACAATTGTAGTCAAAAGTGTCTCAGAACGGTTTGCTTTCCTACATTCTTCAAAATATCTTATCTTGTGTTCATGAGAACAAAGAAATTTATAGCACAGTTAATATCCTGCATACTGCAGAAAGAGTATTAGGGTATACTGTGTACATTGCTGTGTTAAATGGTTCATTAAAACATTTTCAGCTCTATTTTTTTTCTGCTGATTTGCTTTCGTATCTTTTCAGACATGCGTTTCTGCTTTTCTGGATGTCGTGATTGGTGGACGAGCTGTCGAGACTCCTCCCATGTCCTCGATGAATTTATTGGAGGGCTTGACACGTACTGTGGTTTACTTGACACATAATCAGCTTTTGGCATTGGTATGTATTGAAGAATACGTGTGGAAGAAAGTAAACTTCCGTTGTTACATTACATTATTGAAAGTATAATGGACCTGTTTCTTGGATATTGATAAAGTCACACCTCTGAAATACTGGTCTAGCAACGGTATTGCTGACTATACAAGAACTCTGTATAGCTTTTTCAGGTTAAAACACTGTATTTTCCCAGAACAAATGCTACAATGTTAGAGTAATGCCTGAACATTATACGCACCTTCACTAATGTCAAAATTAATGCAGTCTGTGTGATCGACCCCCAAGGCAGATTGACAAGGTCATTGCAAAATAAATTGGATATGATCTCTAGGCTTGTGTTCACATATATGAAAAAACAATATATTGACTTCTAAAGCCACTTTTGGTGATATCTCTATAATGCATGATCGTGTTCATTTGATAAATGAGATGTAATTGTATGACAGCTTCAGTCAAAACTTCCTTAAAGTGATAGTTCACCCAAAAATGAAAATTCTGTCATCTTTTACTCACTCTCGTTTCATTTCAAACCTGTATGACTTTCTTTCTTTTGCAGAACACAAAAGAAGATATTTTGAAGAATTGGTAACCGAACAGCACTGGACTCCATTCACTTTGTGTATGGACACAAAACCAATGCAAGTGAATGGGTGCCAGTTAACAACTTTCCTCAAAATATCTTCTTTTGTGTTCTGCGGAAGGAAGAAAGTCAAACAGGTTTGAAATGACATGAGGGTGAGTAAATGATGACAGAATTTTCACTTTCGGGTGAACTATCACAGAAAGGGCAGTTGTGGCCTAATGGTTAGAGAGTCGGACTCATGACCAGAAGGTTGCCGGTTCGATTCCCAGGGCCGGCGGGTAACAACTGAGGTGCCCTTGAGCAAGGCACCTTACCCCTACTTGCTCCCTGGGCGCTGTAGTGATAGCTGCCCACTTCTCCGGGGGTACGTGTGTTCACTACTCTCTGGATGGGTTAAATGCAGAGGTCACATTTCGTTGCCTTGTACTTGTACATGTGCAATGACAATAAATTGAATCTAAATCTTGAGTAAAGCAGACTTGTCCAAACCCATCCAACCAATACACCATTAACAGTCATACCACATACCTTTCCAGTCATAATCCTTTAACTCTTCCCACCCAATGCTGCCAAGAATCCTCTACTTCCCTGCCTGCGTGTGTTTTCTTCCCAGCATGTGAAGCAACGTGTTCATCATCCCACTGTCATTTAAAGAGCCAATTAACCCGGCTCCTATGTTGTTATTGCATTAGACTCACTGTATGAAATGCACTAATGATGATAGCTGAATAATGAGACCCACCTGCTTTAATTATCTGCACCGATAAAGAATGACTTCAGAAATTATCCGAAGATATAAAGAAAGCTCAATGAACATCTTAACCAAACCTTTTTTTATCAAAAATAGCAAACTTTATGATAGCAGGGTTGTATTGAAGAGACACCATAGATGTTGCTCACATCTACCATGTATCATTTCTGTGTTCAGGTGGACTTTGTGCGTGCGGTCACTGCAGGAGATCAGCTCAGAGAGGAGGATCATCTGGCTCTGGAAACCCTGGTAGCTAACGTACCTCAGTCCCGCACGATAAAGAGCAACAGCCTGGAGCTCACGCCATCGAACACACCCCAGCTCTCCCCCGCAACCACACCCGCCAACAAAAAGAACAGGCTTCCCATTGGTAATTCTTCTACACTTACTTACATGTTCATAGGTGAAGCTTATGTGACTAACCCCCTGTAATTACACCTGAGACATGGTCTTAATATAATTAAATTTCCTTAACCACAAGGAACCAGGGCACAGTCTTTAAAAGAAAAAATGGGGGATGTAAACCACCGAATAGACCACGTAGAACGTATTGCTAAAATTATTTTTTGCAATACAACACCTGTTTTGTAACTTTCACCGATGCGGACAACTGTCAATGGTCTTCTTTTAAAGGTCCAGTGTATGACATTTAGCGACATCTAGTGGTGAGGTTGTGAATTGCAACCAACGGCTCAATCCACCCCTCCCCCTCCCTTTCGAAGCACTACGGAGGCTGACACAGAACTAAGATGTCGTCACGTTTTTGCTTCTTTGCGGGAGGAGATAACGTATTTACGAAATGCGCTCTGTAGAGCAGTTTGTCCGTTTATGGCTACTGTAGAAACAACATGGCGAATTCCATGTAAGGGGACCCGTGGTGTATGTAGATAGAAATAGCTCATTCTAAGGTAATAAAAAATAAAACGCTTCATTATGTAAGGTCTTTATACACCTCTGAAGACATGGTTATGTATATTATATTGCATTTCTGTAAATAGATCTTCAAAAAAACTACAAACTGGACCTTTGATTGTTAACTGTTTGTTCCACATTAATTTACTGATCATTGACGTACTCTGTTTCATGTATCCACCAACTCTCTGATTTCCCCTCTGTCTTTTCCACCCTTTTCTCTTGCCTTGCTGCCAATGATCATCAGGACAACAGCTGGCTGCCATAACGTGTTGGGAGCCCTCAGCTACGGGCCTGTCTGCTCATATACCTTTAGTAACCCCGTTTGGTGGGTAGCCCTGTCGCCCTGCCATGGGTCATGTGATCAGATACCCCCGCCCCTCTACGACCTCTCCTCGCTTTATGCTTTGCCAATCATCGCTGTATCACGTTTTGCTGCTTGCTGTAACACATCCGTATTACGTGCACATGTGCCTCTAGTGATATTGTTGTAGTTGCAAGAAAGTTCATGGGTGTCATAAATGTTGTAATATGCATCTGCATACTTTACAAGATTTCATTTTTGTTTGTCATACCAGTATTACCTGGTATGTATGATGAATATTAAAGGGACAGTTAACACACAAAACAATTCTGTTATCATTTACTCACCCTTGACTTGTTCCAAATCTGTATACATTTCTTTGTTTGGTTGAACACAGAGACAGATATTTGGAAGAATGCTTGTAACCACACAGTTATTGGCCACGATTGACTCCCATAGTAGGAAAAATTACAATGACAGTCAAAAGGGTCCCAGAACTGTTTGCTTTCCCACATTCTTCAAAATATCTTCTTTTGTGTTCAACAGAACAAATACATGTATAAAGCAATTTTTCCTACTATGGCAGTCAATGGGGTCCAAGAACAGTTTGGTTACAAACATTCTTCCAAATATCTTTCTCTGTGTTCATCAGAACAAGAAATTTATACAGATTTGGAACAACTTGTTGACAGAAATAATGACAGAATTTTCATTTTTGGACAAACTATTCCTTTAACATCAAAAAGTGTAAACTGGGTGTTTATGGTGACTGCACTGAATGAGCATACATTTGTGGCTGATGTATCACATTTGTTTTGCTGTCATCATTTGTAAATACTTTTATCATCAAAATTAAAATGTCAAAAAAGTAGAAACAGCATGTTTGTCTTTCATCTTTAAGTTTGTTTTGAGAGTTTTTGAAAGTAGATCTGCATCATACATTTCTCACGCAGGCCTTATCATCCTTATATTTTAGGCTTTTGCACTCCGGCGCACAACTAGCTAACACAGCCTGTTAGCAGCCTATCTTTGGCTCTAACTCTAACATTTTGTCTCCGCTTGCTCTCTTTTTCACCCAACAGGCTCTCGCAGCCGAAGTCGATCCAACATGGCCCAGGAGGGCGAGACTGAGGCCAGCTCCCAAGAGTCTCTGCAGGAGGTCACGCCTGAGGAAGTGCTAGTCATCTCACTTGGGACCTCCCCGCAGACCATCCCCGGGATGATGTCAGAGAACGAGGTGAGGAGGTGTAGCCAATATATCACACTCTGTACCAATGCAGTCATTTTATTGTAAGCAATGATCATGGCAATTAAAAGAATAGATACAATGGAAATGTGTCAATATTACTTTGTCTGTAGGTTTTGACTCTGCATCTTGGAGACGGCGGTCAAGGAGATGCCCCGGTTGATGACACCAAACTGCATGGGAAACCTGACAAAACCCTACGCTTCTCACTCTGCAGTGACAACCTGGAGGGCATTTCTGAAGGTGTGCTTTTACAAAGCGACCAGCAGATGGCTCTCTTGTTCATTAATAATTTGATGTCCCTCTGTCTCTCGAGTTTCTTCTTGGTGTACATCATCTGAGACCTGAAATCAAAACCATGAACACTAAGAGTAAAATATTTTTTGCTGTAGCCTAGTAGGTAAAGACTTGTTCTGGTATTGGAAAGGTTGCAAATCCTTCAAGGGGCAATAAACAAATCTCTACTACACCCTTGTTTAAGTTTGCTTATAATAATAAATTAGTCAATATGAAAAATTAATATTGTTGTCTATCTGCAGGGCCATCTAACCGCTCCAATTCAGTTTCGTCGTTGGACCTGGAGGTAGAGTCTGTGTCTGAAGGAGGACCAGGGCCATCTGGCAGTAACGGTGCAGAGGCCTTACAGCTATTAGAACATGAACAGGGTAAATATGTGTTTTACATGAGTCAAAACTGCAGCAACAAATCAAGCTGAGTTTCAAAATAGTGGAGCGTTGAATGCTCTCTTATAATACTCTGGTTTGTGCTTTATGTAGCTACCACTCAGGACAATTTGGACGATAAACTGAGAAAGTTTGAGATTCGAGACATGATGGGCCTGACGGATGACCGGGACATTTCAGAGACTGTCAGTGAGACCTGGAGCACTGACGTGCTGGGTAGCGACTTTGACCCTAACATTGATGAGGACCGATTGCAGGAGATAGCAGGTGAGACGTAGTGAATTCCTACTGGATTTCAATCATGGGCTGAAGTCTCGAGGAAATACACTTCACAGTGTGCTTTATGACCAGCACACAAGTGTTGACCACAATTGTGACCCTGGATGACAAAACCAGTCTTAAGTAGCATGGGAACATTTTTAGTAAAAGACAAAAATACATTGTGTGGGTCAAAATTATCGATTTTTCTTTTATGCCAAAAACCATTAGGATATTAAGTAAAGATCATGTTCCATGAAGATATTTTGTAAATTTCCTACCTTAAATATATAAAAACTTTATTTTTGTGAGTGGATGGTCTGCCACAGTGCCCTGATTAACAACTTCAAAGGCAATTTTCTCAATATTTTGATTTTTTTGCGCTCTCAGATTCCAGAGTTTTAAACGGTTGTATCTCAGCCAGATAATGTCCTATTCTAACAACTCATATATCTATAGAAAGTTTATTTATTCAGCTTTCAGATTGTGTAAAAATCTCAATTTCAAAAAAAATTGACCCATAAGACTGGTTTTGTTGTCCAGGGTCACAATTAGTGTTGTTGTTTACGGCTATCTTTTTACAGTTTCGAACATTTCAAAAGTAAAATTGAATTTGCAATCCTAACATTTTGTGTTAGATGTAAGTGTTGAATGCATTTTACCGATAGATAAGGTTCAGTTTGTGTACTGCCAGTAAACTCATTACTGCCACCTTGTGGTTAAAGGAAATGTTCACCTCAAATTTGTGTTATTTTTTTACTCACCCACATGACGTTCCACATGTTTTAAGAACTCCCGGCGTCTTCGGAACACAAATAAAGATATTTTAGGTGACATCCGACAGATTTCCAGGCCTCCTCATAGACATCATGGTTATAGTTGTTGTCAAGGCCCAGAAAAGTACTAAAGGCATTGTTAAATTGGTCCATCCGCTCACAGTGGCTCAATTGAATTTTTTTTAAGCGACGACGATACTTTGTGCGAAAAACAAACCAAAATAATGACTTTAATCAATATGTTAATCAATGACTGTCTTGTCAGTCTATGATGCGCGTTCACGAGAGCACTTCGACGCATGCGCATTCGGTTTGAGAATATATCGATTAAATTTGTTATTTTGGTTTGTTTTTCGCACATAAAGTATTATTTCAATTTTGATTTTGAACTTTCCTTTAACTAAAAAGTTGCACTTGTCATTCCAGGACCTCTGGAAAGATGCACCCTGTCTATAGTACCATCTTAATATATTTATATGCTTTGTGACGCTTGCATTGCAGAGCCATTAAAATAACCACTATTGATGTAAAATATACTTTTGAATTTGAATGTTACCTAATACATTTAAAGTAGGGCTGTCAAACGATTAATCGCGTTCAGAATAAAAGTTTGTGTTTACATAATATATGTCTATGTACTGTGCATATTTATCTTGTATTTATAAACACAAAAACATACACATACATGTGTATATATAATTAGGAAATATTTAGATGTATTTTTTATTTATTTTTACCAATAATTGAAATTATATCTAAATGTTTATTCATTTGTATATTTTTCTTAAATATATGCATGCATATGTATGTGTTTATAAATACAAAATGAATATGCACAGTCATATAATGTAAACACAAACTTTTAGTCTGGATGTGAATAATCGTGATTAATCGTTTGACAGCCCTGATTTAAAGTGAATGTTATGTACAGAACTTTAGCTTCTTGACTGACCCCTCGTTCACATTACAAGCGACTTTGTCACTGCAAGTCGCCAGGGGTTTGTAGTAAGGTCGCTAGTGGGCGTTCCCTCTACTGGTGACGCTCACTGCATGAGCTGAGAGGAGAAGAATCACGTTAGCTGCCATCTTCTCTCCTATTGGCTGTCGCTCCCAAAAGTTGCTTCTCATTTGCATAAAGTTAAACATTTCCCAGCTTTTTCGCGTCGCTAGACACGCCCCATCCGGTCGCCAACTGTTTCTACTGCTCGTGTCACCGGAAGTCGCCAGCTTTCCATTTAAATGTATGGGATCATGTCGCTTTGTCGCTTGTTACGTGAACGGGGCATTATGCTTTGATTCAGTTAACTGAATATTGGGTTTTTAATTATGCATATCGCTCCTGTCCTTCTGAAACCTCTTATCTCCATATTTTGTAATTGTTTTTTTGTTGTTGCCATAAATCATTATTATTAGTCACCAATTATGTTTTTCCACTTGGTTTTGCAAATATCAATAATTAAAAATATCAAATAATGCGTTGTCAGTGAATTTGCGAATTCAGCGAATTCGGACATCCAAGGTTTCGGAAGGACTACGCTGAAATTTTTTAAAAATTAAATGAATAAAGCAGTAAATGGTGTATCTTCTGCAGAACCCCCTCTATTGAAGACCCCTGGGTATATAAATTAAGATGACAGTATATTTGTGCTCCTATATAGTGCAGTCTTGCAAATGTCACAATAGACCTTTCTGCCATGTTTTCTTGACGGTTTTGGAAGACATTAGATGGTTTTGAAACGAAAATAATATTATCGCAATTTATCATTCGAGACAAATTGTCCATGTATATAATTCTAGAAGGTCATGTGTTTCTTACACCCTCCAGTGTCTGTTAAATGAATTTGTCCCCATTTAATTCCCTCCACCCTGGGTCAGTCTATATCGACTCAAATTCTGTATGTGAAGCTTTATATAGAGCTGTACTTCAACAACCTCAGACGGCTTCTCTCTCCAGTCCATCACATGCCATTTCTCTCTCATTCGTCTTTTACTCTCCTTCTCACCTCCCCACCATCTTTTCGCTCTCTTCCCTCGTCTTCCACGTCCTCTCTCTGTTTCTCGCTCTCCCTCCGTCTCTCTGACATTCACACAGTCCCAGCAGTCTTATTGACCTTGGTTCCTTCTCATTTGCATCCTCCATTTTTCATTCCTCGGAATATGGCGTTGGGGGACTTTTCCATCATTAAGTGAATTTACAGCGATTTCCTTATGTGTTTTCTCCGAGGGATCGGGTTATGAGATACACATTAAATATCCATTAATACCTCATTATCCCACTGATAAGATTACCATGATAATGAGGCAGAAATTCTAATTGTTTCACTACTGCGGGTGCCACTCATTTAATCATGCACCTGAAAGACGGGCGGCCCAGAGCCCCTGCCTCACTCACTGTAAACAGGGCCAGCGGGGGAAAGCTCTCCTGCAAGCCCACCAAACCTGCCCTTGCGCACGTACGTAGGTAGACGTGACCCGCCGAGAGGTTCCGCCGGCGTCATAGGGAGCGCTCATGATCTCCGCTTCCGCCCGGCCATCAAACGCCCCCACGCACGTGCAAACACCCCCCCGCTGGTCTAGCTGTCGTCTCACCCCCGCCCCTTTCCGCTCTCCGTCTCCATTCTTCTGGCTTGTTAGGCGGCAGCTCCTGTTGGGAGTGTTTGGGAGAGAGGAGGCGCTGTGTGGGACGCCGGTTGAGAGAATAATGAGGTTATGAGTGATGCTCAGCTCAATCCGCACCTCAATGTCGCAACCCCGATGATACAGTATATAGCGCGTCCGTGATTGGGAGGAGGGGGCTGCGGTTAACCTTTTGCCATTCCTGTTGCAATCCGCCTACCTGCTGCTTTAGATCAGATGGCCCCCTCACACCCATGTGTTTTCACGTGTGCGCTCTCCACAGGGGCCGCGGCGGAGCACGCGTTGGGAAGCATGCTTTGCTTGCCGGTTCTGCTAGACCCGTACGGTTCCACCATCTCGGAAACCACGAGCGAGGCTTGGAGTGTGGAGGTCCTGCCAAGTGACTCTGGTAAGAAGCTGTGCAAAAATGTTAATGTTTCATACAGAATAAAGACTTTCTAATGTGTTTCCATGTGCACCCAAAAATGAAAATTGTTATCGTTTACTCGCTCTCAAGTTGTTCCAAACCTGTATAAATTTATTTGTTCTGTTGAACACAAAAGAAAAGGGAATGAACTTTTGTAAGAAAAGACCTTATACTCTTGTCCTATACATCTTGTTCCTCAACAACGGACCCCAAAAATTTAGAACATTTAAGCCAAATTTAAAAACATTTTACTGCATTAGATAACAAACATAAACCTAAACCGGTTCTAAAATTATTTTTATCTTGTTCATTTTTTATGATTAACTAAAGGGTATTTTTATTTGTGCATGTGAGTTTAGGTCTCAAGTTCAATTCACATTTAAATCAATAAAATAAAATCAAAATAATAAATAAAATAAATAAATTATAATATAATATAATGCCACTTGTTTGGATATGCAGTATTGTTTTCTAATTGTGTAATTAATACATTTGTTATATTTGATCTTTAAACTGACTGTATTTGAAGATTTTTGCAATAACATATTTATTGTGGATTGAAAATATTATTAATCAAATGGCAGCTGAGTTGTTTAGATGAAATAATAACAACTAACACAGCTCACTAACACAATAAAACACAATAAAAAACATGATTTTTGAATTTGTTTTTAAATGGAGTGATCCGTTTTTGCAAATAAACTCTTAAGTTATTCACGCAATATTTTATTACTTCACACCTAAAAATACCAAAAGTTGGCTTTGATTTTTGACGTGGCCTTTCTCAGTCAATATTAAATATATCAAGATTACATTTTCACAGTATGTGTACATTATGTAGAACGATTTAATGTAGAAGTCATTTTACGAAAGCTTTAGCTGGGTTTTCACAGACAGGGTTATGTATATTATGTATACATGTGTATGTATAGGTACATTCCACTGTATGTAAATGTGTAACGTTTGGTCATTTCAGTAAACGCTCGAATCTAAATTGATGTGGAGAATTTGCCGACAGATAAGACATAGAAGTATCATGGAAATGTGGTCTGTGTGTGGTCGTATCTGCCTGCCTCTTTTCTAGAATAGAAGAATGAGTGATTTGTTTTTTGCATTGCTGGGCTTTGTTTCACTTCTAGGCAGCAGAAAGTAGACTCAGAAGACCAATTCAGACCTGCATTATTACAAACGAGCACATAAATGAGTCTTCCGTAGAGATGCAATGGGTGTCTTTGTGTGTGTGTGTGAGGATGCGTCACTACAGTTAATGGATCTGTGTTGCAGAAGCTGCAGATCTGAAGCAGGAGGAGCGCCTGCAGGAGTTGGAGAGCTGCTCGGGTGTTGGGAGCACTTCAGACGACACCGAGGTCAGAGAGGTCAGCTCCCGACCCAGTACCCCGGGGCTCAGTGTGGTTTCAGGTACACACTCGCACGTGTACACACACACACACACACACACTTTTTTTGGCCATTTGGTCAGTACAGAGTCAAATAATGCAAATGACACAAGCTGGATTCAAACCCAAATGAGCGCCATGGTTGTGTTTTTTTGTCACTTTTGAGTAACTGATCGAACCAAACAAGAACTTGCGGCGACCAACAATACAAAAGTTTGAACATTCCAGTCACACCTCAGACTTAAGTGTTGTTCTCTGCCTCGCTGAGTTCTTTATTCGGTGACTCTTCTGCCCTGACACGGTGATGAAGACGAATAGCCAGGTAACACAAACGGCAAACTCCCGACCGACTCCTCGTGGGGAGTTTTCCCCGTGGACTTCGACAGATGGATTGTCTTTCTTTTCCTCCTTCGTTCATTCCCGCCGTTTTCATCTCTCGTTCACCTACTCTGACCTCCCTAGAGGATTCCTCCGCCCTCTCCAAGCACTCGAGGGAGCGTCGGCGTGGTTTCCCCCCTTCCACGAGGGGCTTGAAATGAGATGGGCCGTTCAACATGGCCGCCACTCCATCACAACAACCTTACAGACTCTTGCATATACCTTAACGTTTCTGTAGATGTAAAAGATATATGCACGGTCAAATCCCAAGTTATGCGAAAAGTAGACCGAGGCTTGTTTTGCAAAGACAGCAGAACAAAGTTTGGGTTCGTAATTTGTTCTTTTGTATCTGGAGTAGTATTTCATGATAACGTTTCTAGAGTTTCTCTCTAAAGGTAATACGTTTTCCTCTTTGATTTATAGTTGGAGGTTTTGCTGATGTGTTGCATGTTGCTTCTGCAGGCATCAGTGCCACGTCGGAGGACATTCCCAATAAGATTGAAGATCTGCGCTCGGAGTGCAGCTCAGACTTTGGAGGCAAAGATTCCGTGACCAGTCCAGATGGAGAAGACTCTGCTCACGGTACAATATTCTCACTCGCATTTGAGCGACTGATGGTGCACGTTCACGCTGTTCCGTGTACATTATGCTTAAATCTGCAATTTGTAACTTTTGTTTTTATTTTGCCATCTCTATTAGAAACCTAAAATTGCAGGTTACTTTACGTACTCATCTTTATGCATGGTGAGGTCAAATGACATCAAACTGAGTTTTAAAGTCCCAGTGAAATTAAAAATTACAATTCCTATTTTTTTAAGAAATATTGCAGCGTTTATTGTAAATAGCTTATCAGTGTGGGTCATTGTCTTTTTAAAATTCATGTGCCCTCATAATATTCAGTTAAAATCTGAAAATGCACTTGCGCCCTCTAGTGGCAAACCACGCACACAATTTTCTTATTCAAATTCCATTTCACTCGCAAATGCTTCAAAATACGGAAGTAACAAATATCGCAACTTCCAGTTCACGGGGACATTAATGCGAAATCATACCTGACAGCTCAATGGATTCTAAATTGGAAATGGTTATTTTTTATATATAAAAATAATAAAAAAATAATCACGATTATTTTGGCCAATATTGAGATCCCGATTATTTAACATGATTACTCACTAAGTTTTAAAACAACATAGAAAAATAAAAAAACTTGGCTTTTAAACTGTGAATTCAACTGAAAAATAAATTGTAAAGAAATAGCACAGCTGTACAACTGTAAATGAAGGGGGTGCGCTGTGGATTTATACCACAAGAAAAGAGATGATCCTTGCAAAATGGAATGCGGCACAATAATCGTTTTACGTCGATTATTTTGTTTTTGTAATTGTTGAAGGCCAAAATTGACGATTACAATTATTTTCGATTAATTGCACAGCCCTATTCTGTAGTATGAGACTAACATCTCTGTTCTTCTACTTTCACCTCTCCAGGAGCTCACAGTCTGTCCTGCGCAGCCTCTCAAGCAGATTCACTGCTGGCTATGTTTGATCCCCTCTCCTCTGGAGAAGGTAATGACACTTCCCAGCATGCATTGCGGTGGGATGCAGTACTTACACATGTAGGAGCAAGAAAGGAGTACTATTAATGTGCCTAATGACCAGAGCACACAGAACAGTGTATGTGTTGAGAAATAAAGCCAAATGTCTTTTTATTGTCATTTGGTCTCTTTATAGTCCAATTACTAGCAAAAAATATAAAAATTTGTGTTTAAAGGGACAATTTCGCTATGTCCGTCCAAGCTTGCATATTTTCTATGGGATGCCTATGGAGTTGCTTAAATGTATTCGAAAGCCATTGTGCAAGTGTGGGAATGTGTGTGTGTGGGGCAAGGTGAGGGGATGACAGGTTGCTAGACCTCACCGCAGGCGTTTTGGCTCTGTGGCCTGTCCCCACTGAGCCGGTGGCACGGGGCTGGCATTGGAAGGCGCTCGGCAGAGATGCTGTACCCTTGGAACAGGTGGCCTACTTTCACCTGAGGTCTGTCTCACTCTGACAGCTATCTCAAGCTCTCTCTCTCTCCCACACACACACGCCCGCTGGCTTTGCCTGTGTGCGTAGAATTTAAGTTTTTATGAATGCCGATTGAACAAGCCATGTCATGACCCTAGCGTTTAGGTTTTTTTTGCCAAAACCGGAGGTTATGGTGTGAAAAAAATCAAAAACGTTTTCAGCATTCAAAGGTGCATTTATCAACACTGTGTCTTAAAAGCACAAAGGCTAAATTTTGGTCACGTGTCTTTACAGGGTCTTCCACTGGCACCATTGTACGGCCCAAGGTACACTATGCCCGCCCCCCGCACCCTCCCCCGGACCCGCCCATTCCAGAGGCCAGCGTCACCGGCAACCAGGAGCCCCGTCCGCCTCTTTTTGCCCCCCATCTGGCGCAGGGTGATCTGGAGCACCCCAAGCAGAGGCACTCGTACCCCGAACGGCTGGTGAGGAGCCGCAGCACTGATGTGGTGTCCGCTGGCCGCAGACCCAACAGCGACCCCGGACTGAACCGCAGGACCATGATGGAGGAAAAAGAGCCGGCTGGGGCGTTCTCCACAGGGCCCACTTCTTCTCCGAGCAAAGATTCTCTTAAAGGAGAGGTGAGCAGGGCATTTCAGTGATTGTAACTGGTTGCACAAAATTCTGTCATCATTTATTCTCCCTCATGTTATTCAAAACCTGTATATGACTCTTTCTTCTGTGGAACACAAAAGAAGATATTTTAAGAAATGTCTCGGTGGTTTTGTGACCATATAATGGACGTCAATGGGGGGCAATGTTGTTTGGTTACCAACATTTTTTTAAATATCTTCTTTTGTGTTCTGCAGAAGAAATAAAGTCATACAGGTGTGGAAAGAATTGAGGGTGAATAAATTATTAAAGATTTCTCATTTTTGAGTGAACTATCCCTTAATATACTCATCAGTTTAGCTTTTGTTACCTGTGTATTGCAGAACAGTCATCTTTTTGAACTCATGACATTAGTCAAGCAAATATTTTCTGACTGTTATATTGTTCGTTTCCGTGTGCTTGACTGTTTATTTGTGTTCAGCCGGAGGACAGGAAGGACAGTGATGATGAGAAGTCTGACAGGAACAGACCCTGGTGGAAGAAACGCTTCGTTCCTGCAATTCCTAAAGGTGAGAAGCACATCTCTCACAGACTTATCTGGCGTACACGCTTTCATCCAGTGGAACTTTTAAGTCATGGCTAGTCAGAAACATGACGTCTAACCAAATGGTGAAACACTAAAGCTTAAATGTAAAAAACGTCAGTTAAAGGAGTAGTTCACCTTCAAAATGAAAATTCTGTCATTTACTTACCCTCTTGTCATTTCAAACCTGTATGACTTCCTTTCCTCTGCAGAACACAAAAGAAGATATTTTGAAAAATGTTGGTTACAGAACAGCACTGGCCCACATTCACTTCTATTGTAACCAATGCATGTGACTGGGGGGCTGTTAACAACATTCCTCAAAATATCTTCTTTTGTGTTCTGCGGAAGAAAGAAAGTCATACAGGTCTGAAATGACAAGAGGTTGAGTAAATGATGACAGAATTTTCATTTTGAAGGTGAACTACTCTTTTAAGTAACATTTCGGCAGAATATCACAACGTACAGTAAAAAGATGACTGTTTTTAGAAACAAGGCAGAAGAACAGTTAGACTAAAATTAAAAATATGATATGATCTTGTTTTAATATCAGCATAAAAGGGATAGTTCATCCAAAAATGAAAATTCTTTGATTCACTTTCATGTCATTTCAAACCTGTATGACTTTCATTCTTCTTCAGAAAACAAAAGAAGATATTTTAAAGAATGTTGTTGACCGAACAATTTGGGACTGTAATGACTTGTATGAACACAGAACTACTGAGACATTTCTCAAAATACACAGGTTTTGAATAAATGTTGACTGAATTTTTATAACTATCCCTTAATATCAGCATAAATATCAGCGATAATACATTTTATATTGTATCTCCAAAATTGGGTTGCTGTTATTATTGTAATCTCTTGTAAAAAAGCAAAACAACTGTAGGTGATGTGGTCATGTAAAGTCAATACTAATTGTTGCATTACTAATTACAGAAGTGGCTCAGTCTTTGTGATAATATAATACATACCGTAGTTAAGAAGTAGCGGTTATCATGGCTTGGGCAAAAAGGTTGTGTTTGTAAAGCCCAACCGTGTTTGTTGCTGTCTGTGTTCCTCACACAGTGCTCTATTGGACAGCAGAGGGTGAACTTCCAGGTAACCCACTCTTCAAACTCTCTCCCACTCTGCACTAGCAGCCCGAGTACGTGTTGGGTCCCTTAGACTCCTCCTCGCCCCATTTTGTGACGACTAGAGCCGTGACATACCGCAGTCGAACTTCATTTCCTCATTCATGCAGCCATTTTGATTCCAAAGTTTATCTTTGCAGTGGTTGATCCGTATAAAAGTAAAAGTTTGGTGGGATATGCACTTTAGAGAATAGTTTATCCTAAAAATGG
Source organism: Triplophysa rosa (assembly GCF_024868665.1). NCBI lineage: Eukaryota > Metazoa > Chordata > Actinopteri > Cypriniformes > Nemacheilidae > Triplophysa > Triplophysa rosa. Next base: position 11,638,445 of record NC_079906.1, on the reverse strand, counting down.
AAATTCTGTCATATAATCATCCTCCTGTTGTTTTAAACCTGTTTGAAGTTTTCACTTTCTTGGAAAAGGATGTACGGGTTGTTTTTGATGCAATTACAATTATTAACTTTTCTGACAGACATGGATTATTTTTTTTAAGTAAAACAGGTTTGCGAGAACATTTAGATGACTATATGAAGGCAGAATTTTCATTTTAGGCTATTTTTTGAAAAGATGCATATTTCGATATTACTGTATAAAAGAGTCATCTGTGTATTCGTACATGCAGCATAAATTCACACAAACAAATCTGCTCATACACATTTTGAAACACAGATCTGTGTGCTTGCCCCATAGTAGTGACATGTTCCCTGTCATAGTACCCCATTACTGAACATTTAGCAGCAGTTTATGACTGCATATAAATAAAGCAAAAACATCCACAGCATGTTGGTCCATTCGACACAGTGGACATTAATGGGCTGGAGGAGGTGTGATGTTTTGTGCTTTGGGTTCTCCTAGAAATGTAACTGCAGCGACTTGAATGTTTGTGAGTTTAAACGGCTTGTGTTGTGTTCCACAGTGCCAATCAGCGGACTCCGAAAGCGGGACAAGCCGGAAAAGGATGAACAAGGAGCAGAGAGGGTCCCACAAGGTCCTTAATCTCTTTTATTTCGATTTTTTGCCCATGTACACATTCAACCACATGGCAAGCATCACAATGTAGATGTCGTATGTTGACTGCATGTGTTTGTGCACATCTGTTTGTATACACGCATCAGTATTATCAGATGAGCCCTCGATGCTCAGGCAGAGCTCCAAGACCCAGTCAGCAGAGGCGATAATGGACAAGTACATCAAGTACATGGAGAAACGGCCCACCCACAGTGATGGAGCTGTTGCAGGACCTTATGGTGGACAAGGTTTGCCATATAATAATAGCACATGCTCTTATCTTTCTTAAAGCAATTTCGCACTTGTAGATCTAAAATGTTAAACAACGGTTTGCTGTGTTTTTACAGAGTCGTCTAGAGAGGGAGACAGCGAACATGACTCGCCAAAAGACGAAGCTCTGCAGAACATCTCCGCAGATGATCTACCAGACTCTGCCAGTCAGACGGCGCCACCTCAAGATAAGACGTTCTCATTCAGGTCTCTTGACATTTTACATGACTTTTTACTCTCTGTTTTTTGATAAACATTTTCATATGAATATCTGTAGAGCCAAAACCATATAGGCAATTCCATGCAAATGTCAACCTTACAGGGACAGTTCACCCATCATCATTTAGTCACCCTCAATTATTCCAAACCTGTATAAATTTATTGGTTCTGATGAACACAAAGGAATATATTTGTAAGAATGTCAGTGACCAAACAGATCTCATTCCCTATTTACTGCCATAGTAGGGAAAATAAATACTGGCAGTCAATGGGGGATGAGATCTGTTTGGTTAATGACATTCTTCCAAATGTCTTCCTTTGTATTCAGCAGAACACAGAACTGTATACAGATTTGGAATAACCGAGGGTGATTAAATGATGACAGAATTTTTTTTTGGGGGTGAAATATCTGTTTAAGATAAAAAAAGGTTTTAGCAAAGGTTTTTACCATACTGATAGGTCAGATGTTAATATTTGGTAGTTTAAATACCCATCTGTAGTCTCTTTTAAAGTTTTTAATGTAATATTTTGTGGTGTTAAATAGGAATGGGCGATATTATATCATTTGCGATATACCGTTAGAAATTCTCCCCAAGATAGGAATTAGTCTTACCGCGATATAAACGATAAATCCTAGTTGATGACGTATTTCTTTGTGAGACCCATTCACAGCTCATATGCGGAGCGAAAACGGGCATAGCGGAGGGCGGACGTGAAGCTGAGAAAGAGTTTGCGCTAAAAGACGAGCTCTTACTCTCGTGAAGGATGGCACTGTAGGTGCATCCGAGTTAATGTTTAACTTTCGTCCCTTTCGTTTTATGTAATTAATTTAAGTATTTGTTGATAGTCAACAACATTTAGGTTGGTTAAAAATCTTTATTTAAACATTCGTTAGATGTTATGTGCGCGTGCGTATTGCACAAATTGTTTAATATGATTTCTTGCCTGTTATATACAGGATGCATGAACGGAGCGTCCCGTGCGCAGCTCGCACTCACATGAGCTTTCATAGCGACACAGCGCACACCGCACTGCTGCCTGTTTACATCCAGTACAAATGCGAGTTTGTATTACGTTATTTTAAATACGTTTATGAGAGTATGGCAGCGTAGATTATTTAATTAGATTTCTTTTATCTGCATTTTTCTGTTCTCTTTCTGTACCTCGAGTCATGGACAGATACAGTATATGTTTCTGTGAGAAGAGAAGGCGACCGTTTCCACCCAACAATAGGCTATATACAGTCTCGGTATGACATGATGTGTATATTGAGTTTTAGTTCATTTAATTCTGTCTTTCCTACAACCTTTTGAATTCGAACGTCACTATTATATTTTATATTTACAAAAATACTGTAGGTATATTTTAGGAGCCTGTTTGATTTGGGGTACGTTTTACTTTTTGATTAATGTTTGTGTTTCTGAGGCTCTAGACTACATGCAGCTACTATCACTTGTAGCAAAAAACAGCAGTGGATGGTGTTATAGTTATATCGTCATTTGTATCGTTATCGCAACAAATACCAGAAAATATTGTGATAGAGTTTTAGGGCCATATCGCCCATCCCTAGTGTTAAAGCATAGTTTTCCATTGTCAGGGAAATTAATCGTCACATCCATAACAGAATTGTCACATCCATGACGGTCCATATTTCTCATGAATAGCCACATGAAAATGAAAATAAAACATTTATTTTATGTTCTATGAAGAGCCATCTCTTCTTCATTTGTTGGCTATTATTGCTTCTGGTTTGCACATTTGAATTCACAGAAATCCTGCAAAGACTGTGTCTCGAAACCGTGCATCCTTTTTTGTCACATCCATAACACATTCATTTTTCTCTCTTTTAAAATCGAAAACTTGTGTTTAGACTGATATTTTTCTGATGTTTGGACTATCATCAAGGGTTTATTAAAATGTAAACAAATTATTCAATATAATATGTTCTCCGAGAGTTTGTATTTCAAGTTTTGACTAAAAATGTCACATCCATAACGCTGGGATTGCACATAATAGAGAAAAATCTCCATCGTGGTACTTAACCCGCTGTATCTTTCATCTCCCCAGTGATATTAAGAAGAAGCTCCGGATGGCCCTGTGCTCAGCAGATTCGGTTGTATTTCCTATCATTCCCCATGCGACAACGCGCAACGGCCTCCCGGACCACACAGATCCTGAAGGTCCTTTCACTTCCCTGATATTTTATAAATGATTATTATTTAAAGAGCTTTTGAACGAAAATGATACTTCAGTCCTAATGTATCCTTAACATTTTAAAGAAACTCGGTTAGAGGTAGGTTTTTGTAGCTCTGTTCACAAGGGATAAAAGCAGCAGTTATGCAGGTTCCGAGGTTCCAAACCCAGCGCATTAATGTCTGGCCCCTGTCTCCTTTCCCTCCTCAGACAACGAGATCGTGTGCTTTCTGAAGGTGCAGCTGGCGGAGGCCATTAACCTGCAGGATAAGAACCAGATGGCTCAGATCCAGGAGACTACGCGCTGCGTCAGCCACCTCGACCCCCGCACCTGCAGAAAACTGCTCACTGCCATGGCAGAGGACTACAGGTACATTACTCTCTCTCGCTAACTCTTTCGGTCTCATTGTCTTTCTCCTGTACTCTCTCCTCTCACACACATCCATGAATCACTTTTTAATAAAAGCTAGTGCCGACATATTTTTGGGCATGACTCGCATAATGAGAGTTCGATGGGTTTGTGCGGCAGGAAGCGGGCCCCGTACATCGCCTATCTGACACGGTGCCGACAGGGACTGCAGACGTCTCAGGCTCATCTGGAGAGGCTCCTGCAGAGGGTACTGAGAGATAAAGAAGTGGCCAACCGTTACTTCACCACCGTCTGCGTCCGACTGCTGCTGGAACACATGGAGTCCAAGATGCTCGACTTCATCAAAGGTCTCTGCCTGCCGTATGGATGTCTGTTGTTCGTATTGTTCCACCTGTAAGGTTGCGCTAATGCTAGACTTTGCTTCAGAATTGACCCCCGTTTTTCACTTTAAAACTTAGTTATTCAAATCTGTGGAAATGTACAGTTCTGTACACACAAATTAAATAAAAATAGCATTGAGCTCACACATTGAATATTTATAAACAGGCACTTTTATTTTCAGTGGGAAATGGTTATTTTTGGGTCTAGTTTTGTGTTGATCGCTTTGAAAGATCTAGCGTGTAACTTTGCAGTGAAAGATATTTGTCTCATCTGAGACCGAATCTGTTTCTGCAGCGTTTCAGGGCTGTACAGCTGCTGACGATAAGACTGCATCGGTGGAGGATTTCCTGCGGTACCTGTACGGAGCCATGGCCCACGATGCCATCTGGCAGTACGCCAGCGAAGAGCAGCTCCAGGACGCCCAGATGGCCATCGAACGCAGCGTCATGAACCGCATCTTCAAACTGGCTTTCTCCCCCAATCAGGACGGCGACATACTGCGAGACGAGTGAGGAACCTCAGAAATCCGTCTCCATTTTTTTATTCTTACATTGTGTTCTAAGCAGGCTTTATTGCATTCTGCATCAAGCAAGCATTGGTCTAAAATTCCAATTAATATTGCAATCTGATTTGTGATTTGTCTTCCTTCTTGGGACACAGCGTTAGCCTTCTTAAATATCTTGTGTTAACACAACGTCTTTTCTTTTCAAGGCTTTTTCACGAGCACATTCAACGTCTGTCTAAAGTGGTGACAGCCAATCACAAGGCCCTGCAGATCCCAGAGGTCACTATTTCCATTTCATATACAATACAAATATTTTTTAAGATATATGACGTTACTGCGCATGTGCGCCTTTGTGGCCCAAACTTAACTTCCGGTACACATCTGCAAAAAGTCCCTGTAGATTATTTCTGAAAACAAGCAAAAGAAATAACAAGCAAATTAGATTAGCTTGCATGTTAAAATTGTGTCTAGTCAGTATTATTTTGGGTTACCAGTACTAGCGTTACTTGGCTAAACTTAAATGCGACAAAGTTACACGACCCATTCAACAAATTGTAGTAAATAAAATAGTCATATAAAAAATATTCATATAAGCCAGACCGATCTTTTTAAGTTAACTTCAGGCCTGGGCGTGCGTCTGATGAAACCACCTATATGTCTAATCTATTTTATATATATATATATATATATATTTAATTTTATTTGTTATCTATTTGTTTACATATCCTGTGTGTGTATGTGCAGGTTTATCTAAAGGAAGCACCGTGGCCCTCAGCGCAGGCAGAGATCAGGACCATCAATGCTTACAAGACCCCGCGAGATAAAGTGCAGTGTATCCTGCGCATGTGCTCCACCATTATGAACCTGCTCAGTCTGGCCAATGAGGACGCTGTACCTGGAGCCGATGACTTCGTCCCTGTGCTCGTCTTTGTGCTAATTAAAGTGAGTACAGAGACACAATCACTTACAGTGCTAATTGCCTGTAGTGCATTCTGTAGCGTGTTGATTATTGCTGATAGCATGAAGCCCCAAAAGCATGTCCTCTAAATCATGAAATACTTACAATACTCTTCGGTTTATTATAAAGGTATCTCTTTAGAAGTCGTTCATTATAGTGTAATTTCAGCATGCTTTTAACCAATTATAATAATCTCAATTACAGTTTAACATCAACACATAATGGCTTTATTAAACCGCTTTCAAGCTGTAATGAAAAACTGCTCATCCATACAAATAGAATCGTTATAGAGCAGCCTTCATTCTTTAAAAGATGCTGAACAATCTCTGCTTTCTGGACTCAGCTGAAGTTTGAAAACCCACAGCACATAGTCACGTGTTTAGAATTACACATACAGCTCCTGAAAAAATTGTTTATTATGTTTAAAAAATTAAATTACTATTAATTTATATGAATATTTTATTGTATATTAATTGAATTAAATTAAAACTACTCAACAGTTATTGATTCTTTGCGGAGGTCTACCGGAAGTTAAGTTTAGGCCAAGTAGCATTTGTTTATGTTTTTGCTACTGAAATCGCCTATATTGTTATTTGGAAAAAACACGAAGGTAAAGAGTTTTTTTATTTTACACGTTCTTAAAACTTAAAACGTTCTTTAAAATCTTTTTTATTTTTTTAACCGGTTTGTCCTGTTTTTATTTGATTTATAATATTATTTGATTTGTTATTAATAAATGCTAAAACAAAAAAAAACTTTTATTTGTAATTTGGTAGAAATATTGTTAGTAGTTCACCGAATTAAACAAAAATTATCAAATTACCTAAACACATACTTATAAATAGTTTTCTGTTTGCTTAGACTTGCTTTGTTTTTTTTTTACCTTTTTTGTTCTTCATACCTGTTTGTGTTATCTCGCGTGCGTACGTGCACGCCCACGCCAGATTTTTCCGCCCCCTAAACGCACTCGAATGTGTAAGCACGCACGGCGCGGGTGGTCAGGTGTTATCTGGTACGTTAATCCACCCCCTCCCCCCCTCTCTCCCCGCAGGCGAACCCACCCTGCCTTCTGTCCACCATTCAGTACATCAATAATTTCTACGCCAGCAGGCTGAGCGGGGAGGAGTGCTATTGGTGGATGCAGTTCACTGCCGCCGTGGAATTCATTAAAACCATCGACGATCGCAAGTGAAGCAGAACAAGCCACCTGTATGGGCAGACTGTAGGAAAGAGAAAGAGGACGCCCACTCCTACCCTTCAAGACCACACAGTGAGGCATCGCCTCAGTCTGTATAGCTGTACATAGAAACAGAAACATTTAAAGTTGAAGAACGATCAAACGTTAGATGTGATCATGCCAGGTTTTTTTCTGTGGTGGGGGTATTTAACAAATGAAAAAAAAAACTTAATGAAAATGGCTGGTCTACTGATTTTGTCAATAACCCACATCTCTTTTTCTGTGTAGTACTGGGGAGGTGCTGGGGCATAGAATACAATTTTATATAAAGATTTAGTGAATAACTAGCTCTGTTATGAGATACCTATGAAATGATAAAGGGACCAGGAACTACCTGCAATGATAACGTATGTGTCGGGACGCTCCAGAGGCGAATCCTTGATTTTTGCCTCCTCGTGCAATCGTAGCCCATTGAAAGCTAACCATCAGAGTCACGTCAATGAACGCATCACCATACGTAGATTCAGCCAGTGTATGTTACAGTTTATCAAACCAATCACTCCATTGTTTTAACAGGGCAGCTTGTTCTATGAATGTAAACAGGTGTTGTCATTGTTGTACATTCATTCTTTACTACGTCTCCCAGAAAATTTGGAAATTAAGGGCCCACATATTTATATAAAATAAAATGTATTTATTACTTTACTCCTGTATTTAATGTTTCGTTTTTATATGTGCTGACTTGATGTCGGGCAGATGGCAGTTCACCGCACACAGTTTGGGATGTTCGAGTAATGCATTTAAAACTCACAGCGTTGTTACAACAGGGTGTCCTCACAGTGCTAGATGCGATTCGCTGTTGTAAATGAGTGCCTTGCAGATGTTTGCATTATAACGCTGGTTCTTTAAGTGGATTTTCTGCCCCATATTGAAATTCCTATGTCTTCAGATGGAGAAGTTCAGCCCATCAGAGTTGACAAACTAGGTGAAAAGCGAGTATGTTATTCATAACGTGGACATTTGTGGATGTGGATTGACTCCGCTTATGTTGACTACTTGCTTTTACAGTGTGCTGCTATTCATTTATATGGTGGATGGGATTATGACAATTGATACGAAACTTATTGTACAGAATGTGTGATGTCATCAGCTTTCTAGTATTCATATTTCATTCAGTTCTCTAGTGATCTTTATTAAACTGTTGCTTGTGTTACTTCCATGTTTTCACTTTATTAACACGTATCCCAAGTACAGAATACTACTTAGGAAGGTCTTGTCTTGAATAATAATACTTCCATATCCGCAGGAGTGCCTGTCATTAATGGAATATTTAAACACTGCGGTTTAAATATACACTCATTTTTAGTGGACTTGATCAATTGATGCATTTGTTTGTTTGTGATGTGACATTTAACGTGTTAAAGGTTCCCTCGTGTCATAATGCCTGTTAGATCCATCTCATGTTTACGTCTTTCCTACGATCATTATCATTTGCAATCTATTGCATTAGACTTTATAGCCGCAGTGCATACATTAACCAGGAATATAAAATGTTTATGTGTTTTATTGTTCTGGATACAACTTCTCACCAACTTTTGCACATGAACAGAACTGAGGCAAAAGAACAGTACTCCTAAGATTGTGATGCTGTCACGTTTTCCTCCTTCAAATATGCCTTTTAATTAATAATCGCTGGTGTGTTCTTAAAAGAAAACTGAAGATCTGAATGGTCCTGAAATAGCCGATACACTTAGAACAATTAGCTCTACCTCCTGCTAGTACAAAAAGGGGATGAATAAAATATAGCTTTGCCGTTCTTTTCATCTAGCTTTTGTAGCCATTAGAGCTCTGTACATGTTTTATTTTGGTCCATCTGATTTGAATGGTGCATGAACTCAATATGCTGATCGCCAGTTGCTAATGCAATGTGAAATCTCTGCTCTCGCACGAACCGTAACCGAGCACCAGCTGCAAGCCTCTTCGTGTAGTCACAGTACATAGAACAACATTTATATTATATGTAAATGTTGGAACTGGGTGTTACATTTTTTACTTATTTTATAATGTGACATAACATTTTTCACCCTTTTGTAACATGGGTCGTATTGATTTCTTACTGTCACACGTGGTTCAGACTGGAAATGTTTTCCAACATGATTCTGGTGCTGTATTTGATTGCGATGGTTGGATGTTGCAGCAATGTTGCATTTAGTTGCATCTGCATCTAAAGTTTATTTGCCAAAGGATTCAAAGACTATATATTCAAATCCTCATGACATATTTTAGTTTCTCTGTGTTTAAAGTCTTAACAACAGTATGCACCTTGGTTCATGTAACCTGTGGCAAACATTTTGAAGATGACTACCTTGATGGCTTCTATTGTATTTTTCAAGTGAAGGGTGGTTGTTGTTTTTGAATACAGTGTTATGCATTTTAACTGGAAGAAATAAAAGGTGGCAGCAATCTGAAAATATTACACCCACAAGGCTAATAACATCATCTTCAAGGTTTTGAATAAGGAAGTTTTAATTGAACGCATGACACACTTTAGCACTACCATTGAGTTGAATTTTCTGGTTTGCATAATTTAGAGTAAGTGAATTATGAAAATGTACCCACCAATGAATTATATAACTGGTGTAAACAGGGTTTTGGGGCAACTGAAGTTTTAGAGACCCGGACTGAACTGGTTTAATAAGCAGCACAGTTTTCTTGACTTAGAGTGTTTTTAAGAGCTTTATAATCCCTACTGTACCATGTTGGTCCTGGTTTGAAAGAGCATGCTAATCAAACTGAATTATGGGAAATCATTTACATTCATAAGCTTACTCAAACTTCTGGTGGTAAACTATTCTGTGTTGATTTAATATAAACCTGTACATAATTCTTAAAAAATATATTAAAAGAGACTTTTTGCTGTGTGAAATGTCTGTTTTTAAGCCAAGTAGATATGTTTGCTTTCTATAACATTCTAATGCACGTCCGAGTCGAGGTGCAATTTTGCTTGGTTTTTGTTTTCTCTCGTTGTAATTTTGTTAGCCTACACAACACCTCTCATTGCAAAGGCAAGGTCAGACTCCGCATTGACGTTCTGCGCAAATCAATGACCACGAACAAAACTTTCCATTTAGCAACTAATAAAATGTTCAATTGACAAGGAACCAACTCTTTTTAAAATATATACAGATTCCTTTACATTCTGATGTCTGATATCACCTGAACATTGAATGCAAGGCTCAGTTGTTCAAGTAGGAATAAACAGGGACCACCACAAATAGCGAAGCCCCCACACTCGGCACACATTTAATTACCACTGACAACTGTATAGCAGATTTGTAATAGGAGATTTTCTCAGTGTAATAGACTCTCTCTCTCTCTCTCTCTCTCTCTCTCTCTCTCTCTCTCTCTCTCTCTCTTCTCTCATCTCTCATCCTTCTCTCTCTCTCTCTCTCTCTCTCTCTCTCTCTCTCTCTCTCTCTCTCTCTCTCTCTCTCTCTCTCTCACCACTTGAGCGCTCTAATTGTAATCTTTCCATCAGAGCAAAGGAACAGTGGGGTGCCATTGCTTCACTTGATGATATCTCTGATTGTTCATTTAAATTCAAATTCGGCCAGAAAAAGGATAATTAGTTGTATTAATAACCCAAAATGACTCGCTTGGTTGGGAGATGAAATGGCTTTTGTTTAGGTGAGATCGGGTGGATATTGGCGGCCTGCTGTGCGAGATGGAGGCCTTATTGGTCAAACAGCTAGTGATATGAATAAACTTTGATTACACAACACGGGATCGTCTTTTAAAGGCGTTTGTCAGTGCCTGTTGCCGTGTTGTCGCCGTTTATCTGTTTGTAAACAAAGGTTCTTGGTGGTTTGGTGATTTGATTTGGGAATGGGCTTTTGTCTGATGCAACTGTGTTACATATTGATGTCAGATTGTTGCATGATCTAAACAGCCTGAGGGCCAAGCCCAGATGGCACTGAAATCACAGATCATCAGTCCGGCGAGGTTCTTGCACGACTACACACACGCGCACACTCTGTGTTTGTGCTTAAATAAAACCAAAACAAATGTAAAATAAAATAAAAACGTGTTTATTTACGTGAAATTTGATTTGCATGCAGCCAAAGAAGTTGAATAAAGTGTGGGTCAAACACGTTAACTTGCTTTTATACATAAAATGTGAAATATAAATGATTTAATGTATATTTTGTAATACTCCGTGTCATAAACATCTTGAGGGCATGTGTTTGCTAATGCAAAATTAACACGAGCTTTATTTTTATTTAGCTCTATTTTCTGGCAGCCTAATACCACACAGGGTATACTATGTTAACACCTCTACGATATTGTCAAAATATTAAAATGTTCTTGAAGACACAATTGCCATCGGGAATCGACAGTCCATGTCAATAAATGTCTTTGCAATGGCAATGGTTGAGTGAGTGTCATGCGCCCAGTGACCCTTAGATGGCAGCCGCGCCATTCGCCACCAGTATCGTCTCATCTCGCTGAAACAAAGAACACATGCGGTTACTGTAGCAGAGACAGACGCACCATTTTGTGAAATCTTCCTTTTAAAAACATCCTTTGACACAGACAATAATATTGATTGAAAATCAAATAAAACATCTCAAAGTATTGATGTAGAAATTCACATAAATACGAACGAATACGTTTGCATAGCCTAATGTATATTATTGTAAGAGTAGAAATAATAAGAGGCTAACAATGCATTCTAATGAATAAAAAAATAATAAATACATTATAAGCATGTATGCAATATATTAAATACCTTTAATTTATTTCACAGTTTGGGACATTTCTAGTTGTTAACACTCAACTTTTGTTTTATTTTAAATTTCATTAAATTATTCATTTAATCCAAGGCAATATCATCATAGTGTGTTATATAAAATGTGGAAAGTTACAAATCTAGTGTATTTGTATTTTTAAGAAATACAGGCCTACTGTATCTATCCTCCTGCTACATAGAATTGAATAAAGAAGATTAAAAATACTGCTTCTCAAATATGTTTAACAAACAAAGTGATACTTTAATTCTGAAAAACCTCCATGTTGAACTAATATTGACAAGTCTCTTTCTTAGATATTGTTGTATCCAACTTTGGGAAATTAGTTTCCATCTGTGTTTCTTTACCATATCCAACTGTACGTTTAAAAGCACCATGAACCAATATCCAAAATCAATAACCCACTTTATGGCAACCCCACGTACTCATAATCTCTCCCTTTTATGATTCAGTCAATCAAATTACAAAACACACCTCTGCTGACACCACTCGGGCATTTATAGTTCGTCTGAAATGTGCTCACAGGTGCCACGTGCAATCGTGTAATGAAAAAAGTCCCTGACGCCCTGCTGGTTTTAGGGGCTTATTGAGATGTGTGTCCCTTGCTTTCTTTCCAATAACTGCGCTTGCATATATATTTTGTTGCGTCTGTCCACACATAATAAAAGTTCGAACGCAACTGCGGTGTTACAGAAGCGTTAGATGATGAAAAAACGACACACCTACACACGAGAACAAACAAAACAAGGCAGCAGCACGTCAATTAAATTAAAGGTCGAAGCTAAATGAACAAAACGTCAAACGCACATATTAAAGCTAAATGAAATAGCCCGGAGGAGTTTGCGAGACGTGCAGATTACAGCTCGGGAGGATCCACAAAGACGTAAATAATGAAACCTGCAGACGCTGTGATCCCAGTGTGGACACGGGAGACGTTCGGCCTCCTAAGCGAATAAGGGATATTCGCTTTCAAACGTGTTCTTCATCTTAAAACAAGCAAGCATTGAACTGACTGCCCTAATTGTGTTATTAGACAGCATGACAAAACGCACCGGAACTGTACGTTGAATTAATAAGCCGAGGTTGTGTTCAGTTTATGTAGCTTTCTGCATTAGATATATCATATATTATGGCTTATAGAAGATTAATAACAGCCCTCTCATAATATATTATGAACTGTGTTCTTTTACGTCCTGTATGTAGTCATTGTGAATTGTTTGCACTCATTGTAGAAAGTGATGTATATTTAGAATCCAATTAAAATGTAGGATGTGTAATTTTATGTTTTTTATGTTTATGATTGGATCATAAAAAGTGTGTTGCATACCAAAATGAATCGCGCCTAAGAAAATACTATCAGGTTTGGGTTAACATCCAATGACTCGTGAGGCCTATGTGATGTCAACAAAAAAGTTGTTCAGAGCAGTTTTTGATTAGTAACAAAGAAAAATATCTCTACAATAATGTACAGAGACATTAAGTAAGTTAATAGGCTCGATTCTGATTTTATGCTTAATAACGCTCCTCCATTGATATATTTTTATCTCCGACGTCCTCTCTGAAGTCCGCCACCACGATCAATCAGACATGCATCATCTGTAGCCAATTGCTCCCTCCGAGTAAGAGCGATCTGGCCTAAGTATCTATGCTTGACGCCTGCTTTGCTGATTTCTGTCAGCGTCAATATGAGAAATGAGCTCTGCGCTGTGCCACTGACGTGCCTGAGGAAACTCAATTGACAGGGGCACAGTTTTCATCAGCAAACCGGTATCCGATAGGGGCCCCATCGCATCTTATATGCTAACGTGACTGGTCTCAGTCATGCCGCATTGTTCCTCAAGCAACAGGTGACAAGTTACAAGCAAATGTGGTTGTCGTCACAGTGGCCCTCCTTTGAGGACCCGACCCGGGGCAGGGTGTCTGGCGACGTGCCCGATGGAGAAGTGAGCTGTCTGGGCAGAGGATGTCAAATCACGTGTTCATTGGAAAGAGTTTAATCTATGTTTGATGGGAGAAAACATCTTGTCATGGCCAAAGAGATCTGATCTCAGAGTAGCCGATGGGATGATGTGCTTGTAATTCTGCATAGACTTTCAGAGCACAGAAAGCAGGTTTTTTCATTGCTCTGGCAGTTTGTGTAGTATTATAAAACCATAAATGTTAAATTAACACTTAGAAAATGTAGTTCAGTATTAAAAAACCTAATGGAATAATTCATCTTATCTCATAGCAGTGTTTATTATTAGTGGTTTAGCATATTTAGCTTCTTTTGCCTGCCTAAACATTTTTCCCCCACTTTATCTCTTGCTCTAAGGTTGTGTGTGTGTGTGTGTGCGTGCGTGCGCATATGTGCGTAACACACAGATTTGCCATTGCAACAATTCGATTTGAGTCCTGAATGTGCCACAGTTCAGTCTGCTCCTGTTTTAAAGACCTCAAGGGATTGGATTGGGGTTTGAGAACATGTCGGTTACAGGTGCAAAAAAATGTATATTTCAGGTTTTACACAAGTAAACAAGACTGATCTGATTGATTTGTGTACCGGTAGTTGTGTAAAAAGGTACATTTTTTAAATTATCTATAACAAGGGGACAAGAGCTTTTGGGTAAACTCAGTTTTAGGCAGAAACTTTTCATCTTCACGATGCCATAGAAGAACCTTTTTTGTCTCAATGGTTCCATAAAGAACCTTAACATCCAAAGAACATGTCTGTTTCACAAAAGTTTCGTTCTGGCAAGAAAAATGGTTCTTCAAATTATAACAAGCTAAGAAAGAGATGCTTCTTTGAATAATCTTTGAATGGTTCTTTGTGGATGCAAAAATGGTTCTTCCATGGCATCGCTAGTGGACACTGCAAAAAAAAGTAATTTTATGGAATTTAACTGTTTTGGTTTACAAAATATTCTTTGAATGTAGTTTAAAAAAAATTACAGGAAAAAAAAACTTCTGACTCCTCATCTGACACAATATTAATTTTTTACAGTATTTTTTTTCAGTGTAATGTGAACCCTACAAAACAAAGTAGCTACGTTTGTGTTATTAAGATTGTTATTTATGTAACCAGCGAGATGAACGACCGGTAATTACATGTAAGACAGCATGATAGACCGCTGCTATTCTGAAACTTAGTTTGAATAACACGCTGCAACTTATGTGTGTCATCAAATCCTGCCAGGTGAGAGTTCCCGCTCTCCATTTCTCCTTTTTTAGATGCCCTAGTTCTTTTTCCACCCTCCATCTCTCTCTTCTTCTCCCCTGGTTGCCTGGAGTATGCCCTGCAGGTATTTAACACAGCCCTGACTTTTCTGCTGCGCAGTGCTGTTTTACAGGGCACAGGCATTAAACAGGGCCGGTCCTGGCTTCCCTGCCCTGCTTGTCAACCCAGCAGGCTAACAAAGGTGAATTTGCTCGGTATTAAAGAGACTCTTGTAGAAAAGCAACGGTTTGATAGCACTGCTGCTTGGTCCAGTGTCCTGCTGACCACTAATGCCCCAGCACTTCGTCTTATGGGCAGGACTGCGATGCTTTCTCACTAAACACAACAGTTCTGCATAATGTAGTCTCATGTAAGACCATTAACTACACCGTGTAACACATTTTTCTAGTTCTTCTTGCACAATTCTGTGGTGTTAATTATTGTGGTAATATAATATGTATTTGCATGTAGCATCAATGTTTTAGTGTATATTTAGCTCAAGTAAATTTTGAGCTTATATCATGAATTACGATATATCGGTATATTGCAAATAAACAAAAACTGTACAAATTTTCACATTAAAAAAAAAAATTCAATTGTCACTGTCAGAAAATTCTAGAAATTTCTGTATCACAGGGAAGGTGGGATGAAGCAATGATGGGTGTCTACATCTGGAACTTGGTTCGTGAGGACAGTATTAGTCATAAAAAACAAAAATGATCAAATGTACACTTCTGAAGTTTTGGACGACTCATTTTTAGTAACTGTTATGTTATGAGCTTAGTGTTATGCTATTTCTGCGTACGAGTAATACTACTGAAATGTATAAATGTGTGAAAATATTTTTTGTTTTTTGTCAGTACCATTGATGGGGAAAAATTATATAAAATCAATGTGATTTTCGTATTCAGCACATTAAAATTCACAAAAAAAACAGTAAAAATTAAAGCAAAACACAACTTTTCAAATAATTAAGAATCAATTAATGCTATTAATGGAAAAGGTTTGGTATATGCCCACTTTCTGTAAACAAGAATAATTTTAACAAAGTTTGACTGACCCGTAAAGCGACATATCACTGCTTTTAAGGGTTGAGTTTGTCTAAAATAGATGATACAGCAATAGTTGGCTGTAAAAAATAATATTAGTGCTGTCAATTGATTAAAAAAGACATTTTTCTGTCATTTTCTGTAGTCAGTGAATGCGTGTCATGAAGCTGAGACTTGCGATATAACTTCAGGACCACATGCAGTAGTTTGTAGTGTTTTTGTTTTCATGATACAGGTGCAGTGATGGACACTTCATTCACGAGCGTCCATGCACATAAACACAGTTAAGCGTATTGCAGATTGCATGTCATTTCGGGAGACGCGGCACTAAGATTAATACACTATGCTTGTCAACCTGTTTAGTAGGGAGGCCATTTAAATCGAATATTGTCGTGGATATAGAAAAATACCATTCCACAGAAGCCCAATGAGGTAATTCGATTAGGCTTCTAAAATGGGAAATCTAACATGAACTAGCTCACAACTCATACAAATCTGATTTAAAAAGACATTAATAGAGAGGCCTAATGGGAAAAATGCCAATTAAGCATTGATTGCCTCCAAATGAATGTGCTCGGCATTACAGGAAAGATGTGTATGAATGCGTGTGGGTGTGCGTGGCGGTTCCCAAAGCAACAGACAGTGTCTGACCTCGGCCCGGTGACACAACCTCTCTCTCTCGCCTGACCACTCTGTCACACAGCTATGGCTGCTCACCCACGGAGGGGACGACAACACTATATATTAATTGAGGGATTTCAGAAATAATAATAATAACAATAAAAATACCTCTACACCATACAGTATCTCTCACTCTAGCCAGCCCCCTGCTGTCAGACTACATTAAGGGGTGCCTGCAGAGAGAGAGAGAGAGAGCGAGAGAAAGACTAGACACCATCCCATCTCTTCTGAAAGCAGCCACAATTTGCTTCCATTGTAACAAGGTGCAGCCTAAACTGATAAATTGCAGATTAAATGACGGCCACACTTCACTTGCTTTCCCCATCTCACACACACACGCAATGCCCTCCTTAATTTCAGACCTTTCTGCTATTCGCTGCCTTCTTGGCTTGTCAATTCCGCCTAATAGCGAGAGGCACTACAACACCAGGCCCTGACAGACTCAGATCAAGAATGATGAACATCTCTTAGCAGTCTCTTCAGTCCTGACTTGAGAGGAATCCTGAAACGGATCCTCAAGCAGAAATTCAGCCGTGCTCATACAGGGCCACGTCGACATGGTCACACAAATGGGTTTGTTGATGCACTGAAACAAATGGGTTTAATTTACTTGAAAGCTGCGAAATGTGCAGATTCAGTGATTTGATGCCAAATCAGCCATTTTGAAGTTGAAATACTGGAAGCTGCCCCTTGATATCTGGTTCTGTATACTCCATATGAGAAAAAACAATGTGTGAACAATTTTGAGGATTAGTTAGAAGGAACAATAACCTCCATAATGGTTGCTTTAAATGAAACACCATAACTTAACCCCAAACAGGTAACACTACAGAAGTGTCAACGCAGCTTTAACCTGTGAACGAAATTGTTTCTATAACCTCTTTGATTAAAAACAACAACTTTTTACTGCCCCCATATGTCGCCCGGGCATACGTAATTAAATATTCAGACCCGACGGCCACTCCCCCCCCCCCATACACTGTAAAAATTGATTTGTTGTTTCCACTTAAAAAATGAAGTTACCCAGCTGCCTTAAAATCTTGCGTTAATTCAACATAAAAATATTAGTTATTGCATGAATTTGATGCAAAATTGGTATTTACAGTATTACCTCAAAATTTTTACAGTGCAACAACATGATTCTAAATGACTTTAAAACATTGAAACAGGTTCTGACACAAAAACCTTCAAAGCCTCACTCCCAACACTGCATTCCTTCATTTTCCTTGAATGGTACCTGAACTAATGAAGGAAAGACGCAATATCCGCAAGTCTGTCCTGACCCCCGCCCCCGTGAAGAAAAACACGAAACGGGGTCATTAAAAACCAAAACAGTGAGTAGATGCTTGTCTTCGGCGGGTAGATTTGTATTGTATATTCTAATTTTACTGCCTAAATTAGAGAAATAAGCATTCCCATGTAAATTTATTCATGGTGAAGGAGCGGGAGTCTAAGGGGGTGCGCTAAGATCTGCCAGATAATGCATAATTTCAGAGCCGAGGCCCTCATTTCTGCATCAAGCCCCTGCCGTAGCGCCTGGTCATTAAATGCTAAAATAATGGCAACCTCGCAGCTTCCTCAGCCTAATTGCCTCCTTCTCCAGCGCTGCATTCTCAAGACAATAATGATGTAGTGTGCCTGTACCACCAGCCTTTCTATTAATAAGATTGTATTTCTAAGTGTGCCGGATGACGCCGACGTCTTTGGAGTTTAGTGCTGTACGAACAAGAAGCGACTGGCTCTTTCTCTATGTATTCATGTTTACTGTGAGACGCTGTGCAGGCATCTGTGCCGCATGTCTTTATACAGTGTACTGTATGTAATGCCGTGTCGCTGTTAATCTCAATGTGGGGGAAAATCAAAGAAGAAAAATCTCATTAATAACATGTTATGTCTGCTTTTCTGCACTGGTTGGCTTGTGGTGGGGAGGTAATGCGTGAGGCAATTTAATGAAATTCACCCCCCGCGCACACTTTTTTAATTGGTGGGGTTTAAGGAGGCAGACGTGTGTGTTTCAAACCGAGATCAATACGTTAGAGTTATTTTCGTGGATGAGGAGTTTTGCTTTCTTTGGATTGAGATCCGAGAGTGCATGGCCATAATGAAGTCTCTCTCTCTCTCTCTCTCTCTCTCTCTCTCTCTCTCTCTTTATTCTGATCGTACTTTTTTCCAAATCTACAAAGCATCTTCTAGGACGAAGTCTCAAATTGCTCTCTACTTAATCTCATTGTTGTCTATGAGAAATAATTGAGACAAAATAATTCCGTTGATTTTTCCTTGTCTGTCTTGTCTGGGTGACTGTCATTTTAGTTGATTGTTGCTCACTAAAAGATTGGAACTGAAGTTGCACATCAAGGTCAGAGCCCGGCTTGTGTTTTTTATCGTGTGCACAAGTGTGTATAAACGTACGCCCCGTGTTGCTTTTGATGGCCGTAATGGTTCACGAGTTAACACTCAAAGCTCTTTTCCTCACGTTGGGACTCAGAGGAGTCTTTCCACAGGGCACTTAAAGCGTTATCTGGCCGTTGAGGGAAACCTCAAGTGGTTTTGACGGCATTGACTACCTTAAGCACCCTCTCAGCGCGCGCTCTCTCTGAAACATTTAGCCTCTGCTCATCTACTCACATCCTTAAAAGCTGAAATTAATGACAGGAGCTCAGCCGCTCATTTATAATTGCTTCATTATACAGTCGTGTTCTCCTGACAATAATGGTGTTTGTGGTGTATTTCTAATTATGTGGCATTTTTTGCGCTTGTTATCAAGGACTTCAGGTTTCCTCTAATTGCACGGAAAATAATGACTGGCCCTGCCTTAGACTCGAAGCGTCTCTCTTGGATTGCTGCACAAACGGTCTCTTCATGTAGCCATTAATGTGTAAATCAAAAATGAAATCCGTCTGGCCTCCGCTGTCCTCTTTTGGCCTTTGAGTTCGTGATTGCGAACATTTAGAAAGATTTTGAGGTGGTTTACAGCAGGGGATGTTTTTCTTTTTAAATCTCATAAAGTGTGCTTGTTTTTCTTAAATATTCCCTTGTCGCTCATTGTATTGTGAAATTTTTACACATTTCAAATGAAAGCTGCGATCGTAACTTTGGCCATCTTGTCAACTCTGTTTGAAATATCAAATTTTTGGTTGGTTATTGTACTTGTGGGTTTATGTTTATGTGGGTTGAAGTCATAGGATGTCAAACTGACATTTCCCACAAAATTATACCTGACAGCTCAACATACAATGTAAAAAATGTAATTTTAAGGAATTGTATTGCTTTATTTGACAGAATTTTTGCATATTTTTGAAATGCGGTAAAAATGCGAAATTACAGAAATAGACCGTAAATTTACCAATTGGGTGTAAAATAACATGAAAAACATAATTTTACTTTACAAAAATGTTATTTTACCTTTTTACCGTCACACCAGCTGCCAGAATATTACCTTTTTTATGAGTATTTGAAATCGTTGCCATTGCGAATCATGGTTAAGGTTAAAGAGATTTATCAATTAACATTGATCTTTTAGTGTCTTTAAATAATTTTTCGATGTTTTTGGGGGCTTTTTAATAACCGACTTTATTTTTATCTTTAACCAAAAAAATGACATACTCTTTGCAATGAACTCAGTTTGCATGAATTATTTGACTTTTTCCCAGCTACCACAGCATTGCATAAGCGCACGCTCTGAGGTAAGTGAGACATGCCACACTTGACTGAAATCACAACTTAATTCTTTAAACTCGCTGCACTTCAGCGCGAATATGGCTCGACACAGCGGGGCGAGAAGATTTGGAAATAAATGAAAACAAACAAACACAAAAATATCATAATTATATCCAATAAGGCCCCCGAGGAGATAATCTCGCCACCTGACGTGTACGAGAGATGACATTTGATGATGCATCCCGCTTAATAATCTGCTGCGGCGATGATGATAGCATCGCCAATAAAGTCTTCCTTAGATAGAAGCTTAATTCAACCACAGGAGATTAAAAACCTGCGCTTAACGCCCACTGCGCTCAGCTGTTCCTTCTCTCCGCGTTACACGGACGGATATAGATAATGCCATTATTATAATTAAAGTGTGTCATGAGCTGAACAAATCTTGCTGTTCGGAATGGTGCGTAATGGTGACCACCACTGATGCTTCCATTTGAGAAAGAAATCCACATTAGTCTCAAACAAATAATAAAACACCAGGAGCGTTAAAGTCAGTTCTGTTCTTCTGCCTAAAGGAAGACGGAAAAAAGTCTTTAACGCTTTTCCTCTCTCTCTCTCTCGCTCTCTCTTCCTCTCTTCCTTTTTTTTGGATTCTGCTGTTACAGCATGTACCTCCACCACAGTTGGAGCCCTCAGAGGTGGACTTAATTAGTTGCTAAGAGAAAGCCGGCTCCACTAGTTCTGTACGGATCCAAGTTCTACTGTGAACTTTGCTAATTATCAGGTAGTCTGTAATTTTCCTCTCTCCCATGTGGCCCCTGACAAAGAGCTGCTAGAATAAAGGGAACAATTAGATGACAATGATGCATGGATGTTGAGAGGGGGGTGAAAAGAGAATGGATATATTTCATTTTCCCAGTCTGAATATGCTTGGCTGCCCGGCGAGCGTTCATTGTTTTAAAGTCATGATGGGCATGAATGAGATCCAGAGACATTGCGATACAGCACATTTTTCGAAGTAAATGCATATCTGGTGCCAGGACGGCTCATTGTGCCAATGATGTGATGAAGCAGGATCTTCATATTTAGAAACTACACCTGTCTTAGTAAGTGGCGGATGATAATCATTTCATTTTTTAAAACCAAGTAAGCCACTGACCTTGAAATGCAAAATGAAAATGGTGTCATATGCTGTGGTGCGGTTCTGTTAATTTCCATTCCACCATTTGTTATGGTGTCCATATAATAGCCTACCATTGCCAAGATTATGGGTTTGAGGGAGCACATAAAAAAAATAGTTGCACTGGATGTTGCTTTAGATAAAAGTATAAAAGCAAATCCATAAATGTTCATTTTTGTGATCTATTATGGAAGAAATGTGACTTGAGTTAAGATTTGGTTTCTGGCATTTGTCACCATTAAGAACATTTATGAGGACACTGCCAACTGCATTAACCCATTAATATATTCAAATGCCATGAATGCCAGGATAAGATTTCTCTTCTGTGTTTTAAATAGGCACCCGGTGTCATATCATGCCAGTTTGGTAATAGTCTTTGCTTCTTGAGTGGCCTTTAAAGTTCATTGTGTCAACATCACCAGCCATTTGAGAGTCTTTAGCATTATCATGGAAAAATGATGTGATCGTTAAATACCCAAGGGCATCTTGATAATGATAGTGAAACCCAAGATAACACAAAGGGCGGGAGGAAATCTACTAAATTGAGGCACATTTCATATGTTTTACTATTAAATTAATATAAATTTCATAGATTGTTAAATTGTTGATCATTGATCTTATGTCAAGACTTCTGAGGTGGGAAAAGTTAAAAACTAACAATTCAGGTGTATTCAGGTTAATTTAAAGGTCCAGTGTTTGAAATTTAGCGGCCTCTAGTGGTGAGGTTGTGAATTGCAACCAACGGCTTACTCCCCCACCCTTTCAAAGCATTACGGTGGCTGACACAGAACTAAGAC
Source organism: Triplophysa rosa (assembly GCF_024868665.1). Lineage (NCBI taxonomy): Eukaryota > Metazoa > Chordata > Actinopteri > Cypriniformes > Nemacheilidae > Triplophysa > Triplophysa rosa. Next base: position 11,616,353 of record NC_079906.1, on the reverse strand, counting down.
GTTGTCACATTTTCGTTTCTTTGCCGAAGGAGATAATGTATTTCCAAAATGTGCTCTGTAGAGCAGTTTGTCCGTTTAGGGCTACTGTAGAAACAACATGGTGAATTCCATGCAAGGGGACCCGCAGTGTATGTAGATAGAAATAGCTTATCTAATGTAATAAAAACATAACGCTTCATTATGTAAGGTCTTTATACACCTCTGAAGACATATTTATGTATATTATATTGCATTTCTCTCAACACATCCCCCCAAAAATTACACACTGAACCTTTAAGGTAAAATATTGTAGTTTGGGCAAAAAGTGATGTCCAACTTTGGACACTTGACATCATGGTTGTTTATTCTAATATTTTATTTAAGATTCATTTGTAAATATGTTGCATTGGTGTGTTTGGAGCGAATACTGTACAAAAATACCACCCAGACATCACTTTTGACCACTTCTTTATCTCACACGTATTATTCTCATTGATAACAAGTCTTCAATGCTTGTGAAAAAGTGTGTCATTTCATGTCATTCCAGCGAAGTTCTTGCTCATTCTAAAGTCCACTAAAAACCAGCGGAGTTGAGTTCTCATTAAACATTCATTACCCCACACTACTAACGGCCCTGAAGTTGGCTGCGTTTTCATATGCGACAATCTCTATCTCCCTCAGTCCACCCCCTCGTACCACGTCCGCCCGGTCGGTGTGGAGTCTCCGTGTCAGTGATACCAGAGGGAAAAAACTTTTAACATGCACGCCAGAGAGCTCGCAGAACAGAATCCACTCCTAGCACACTGGCTTTAATTGTCCCTCAGAGACCGGTGGAATTGGAAACTAAGTGGAAAAGCAGTCTAACTCTCCCATCCTTCTGTCTCTCTTTCTTCTCACCATCTCTCAGGGGTCGTGGTGCTCGAGATGGAGAAAGGAGGGGCAGTTTGTTTTGGGGCCTTCGATGTGGCTGTCTTTATATTGTTGCTGGAGTCCGGCGTTTTCCTGTTCTCTCTCTCTCTCTCTTTCTCTCGCTCGCTCGCTCTCAGCTCCACACTGTTGGGCTTTATTAACCCTCCTAAGCATGGGGGACCTAAGGGAGGTCAGACATTGGTCGTTAAAAATCTATTGTGACTCGTCGGGAAAATGAATAAATGAGCACATTATTTCCCCCCTTCGTGTTCCGCGCTGTTTGTCTAATCAAGTGCGAGCGGCGGGCGAAGTCAAGCGGGGCTGACGCGCACATTTTATTTAAGTTTTTTGGTCTGTCAGAGGAGCTTAGAGGTGTAATGAAGAAAGGAGCGGTGATTTGAAATATAATCCCATTACCCTGATGAAATTACAAAGACGGTGAGAGTTCACAAATCACCCGCCGTGTTTTCTATCAGCAGTGATGCCCCTGTTGAGGTGGTGGCACCCAATGGAAGCCGGAACAACCAATGAGAAGTGACAGCACTGTAACAGCCCTGAGACCGCAAAGCAGGGGAAGAAAGCGGGCGGCTGGATCCCTTTGCATCTCGTGCTGCTGCTGCTGTGTTTCTCTTGTGGCAGAGGAAGTTTATTGATAGTTTCAAGTGTAAAATGGTTTTAAGATTCATGCATATTAAGATTAAAGTGTGATGCAATGTACAGTCAATGAAATTGAAGTTGGGCACACTGGGACGTTATGCCACCATATTTGAGGACAGTGGTGGTCCTCCAATAACTTGGTGTCCAAAATGTTTTAATCATGTAAATGATTAAGTGAAATAGTTTTGGTTTGACGTGCGAAGAGATGTGTGTTTAAATCCTGATTTATTTTTTCACGTAAATCAAGAATACCTGAATATAAACTTGACAGTTATCCGCATGCATTCACATTGTGTTCACACAGGTTTGGAGTGGCATGATGACATAACCTTCATAATATTTGATGAATAATCGAACGATCTGCGGATGTTGTGACTTAATTGGTCTAACCAAATGAAGACATGTATATGTGTGATTTCTGCCAAAGCATTTACAGGCACTTTTTAACTAAACAAAAGCATGCACATCAACTTAAAATGGGTGCTCGGCCAAAAACTAAATACATAAATACAGCATAAATACATTAAGTCAGCCCAGAGCCCAGCAAGGCTCAAAAGTATAAAAGATTCAAACAGTGGACTTTCACATGTAGCGTGTGACGTTTCGAGCATGCAGGCTCTTCATCAGACGATAAAAACACGAGGCAAAGATCACATAACATCAAAGATCATAAAACCAAGAAAACAAAAACAGAAAATAATCTAAATCAATTTCAAACACATCCAATCACATTTTCTATAAAGAAAAAATAAACAAGAAGGGAAAAATTTTATCAGTTATTATAGTTTTATTTAGTTTTATTAATATTTCAAATGATGTCTTATTTTTAATCATTTTTAATTTTTGTTAGTTTTAGCAATTTTTGTATGTGCTGTTGTCATTTTATAATTTATTTGTTTATTTTTTATATTGCTATATACGATTAATACATTTTTATTTGAGTTTTTAATCATTATTTTAGTGCTTTAAACTTATTTCATTTTTTTTTGAGGCAACACTTCAGTTTTTCTGTTAGTTAAGTTTATCAATCATTTTTAGGTCAATATTTTAATTGATTTCAATGTACAGAAACATTTTTTCATTTTAGTAAATTAAAATAGCCTTCAATTAAATCATACTAAACTCAAAATATACAATTCAATAAAAATGTATAATGATACGCAGGGATCATGGGTTAAACCCCCCCAAAAAGTTCAAAGAAATGTGTCAACATTTTTAATCGAAAAGGTTTCAAATGTAAATTATTAATATCGTCTCCATGACTTGGACATTTAACTCAATACAATCTACTGTAGTGTAGTATGTGATACATTTGTACCATATTTGTACTTTTTTCTAAATTTGTACTAAAAATCTCATATAGACCCCACCGGCATCAGTTTAAATGGACATGATGCATTTGAGGCAGCGATTTGTATAGCGACTCTATGATTAATACAACCTCTAGAGAGCAAAGTTTACATACAGAGTAAACACACTATACGAAAATAAAAGATATATCAAAAGCCTTGAGCGTGTTAGCGAGACATTTGTGTGGTAATAGAAAGATTACGTGCGTCCTCTCTCTCAGATACTTGCTGTGTAATCTCCCAGTTCAATCTGAGGCAATCCCAGCAAAGTGGCTATTGTGTTATTTGTGAGTGTGGAATCCATATACTCTCTTTGATTTTTCTACTTGATAAGACCGAAACGGGCTGCTCATTCCTCGGGGAATGAAATACAGTTGCATTGTGTGGGGTGGGGTAAATATTTCCCTTCAAAGTGCCTCTGTCGGTTCTCTCTGTAAAATCCCGCTTTAATTGGTTGCTTCACGTGCCCTTTAGGAGAACATTACAGAGGGCTAATAATGCTAAAATCTACATCTGCCTATAAAATGCTACCCATTTTTAACACTAATGAAGTCAATAGTGGCTTGCTGGGTGTGAACCAGTGAGTGTGCACATGAAATGTGGATTAGGCTTGGGTGCAGCGGCGTGGCACGCTGAGGATTGCCCTTTCTCAGAATAGAGTCGTACGGAGGTTATTTGTGTCTAATTGGTGTGGTGGAATGATAATGACTTGACTGAAATGCCCTTTCAAGCATTGCAAGATCGCATGTAGCTTCCCCGTTGCCACGGCGTGGCTTGACTTATTGACCACACGGACGCTTTTCAAGACTATAATGTGCGCTTCTTCAATAATTGCATTATGTATTGCAACTGTCTCCAATTAGGCCAAACTACATACTGATGAATACAGAATTTCAGAGTTTGGACGTAATGCAACTAGTTTGACCGACTAACAGAAAGGTTTTAATGAGAGTGTCATGCCGCTTAATATTTCTACATTCGGATACACACTGGAACCAAGATTTCATCTTATTGGCTTGTTACTATCCATGTTTAACATTTGTATCCCAAACGGGCTCGATCCGTTACTCTCATCGCCCGGATCTGCTCATCTATTCCGTGCACACGCGACAGCTCGTCATGAGCATGGGAGCAGATTGTACAGGAAAAATACTTTGCTTTCCCCTCTGCCCAGTGGAAAACAGCACTGTCATGTGCCCGTCCACGCTCAACTCCACGCTCAGCTTGCTCGCCCGCCTTTATTCAAAGTGACAGTAGCAGGGCTTGGGACCCTCTCCTCTGGCACCGGGGCTCCAGGCCTGCCCATGCATCACCGCCGCAGCACATTTATTCTAATAAAGCGCCGCTTTACCGTGCTAGAGTCCCGCGCGGGGGGTGGGGTTGAGGAGCAGGGGTACTAGACGAGCGGTATAAATACACACTTTAATGAAGGGAGGACACGGGCGCAGGTGGCACGGCTGGGCAGGTGGCACCTCACGCCCTCGGGCTCCTGGGCGACACCGCTGTTGCGGCGTGCCCCGCTCTGGGGGGTTGAAGTGGTGAAGATTGCATTTTAATTACCAAGCACTTCTTCTACGTCCTTTACAGGGGTCACAGGCTGAGTGTGGTTTTTGGAGTTGAGTATAGGAGATGCAGTGAAGGTAAAGTTTGTGAATGAACGTATAGATGCACGAACAATGTGTTGTAGACTATATTTCATGAGTTTGCGTGTTCTTGTTATCTTAGCGCATAAACAGTTCTGAGTTGCAGTCTGCTGTAGAGGGGCTTGGGGAGGATACTGTACTTGAGTACCAATTTTTCCTATCTTATTATTATAAGATCGTATAAACATATATGAGGAAAAGGCGAAGAGGAAAGATGTCCACAAAACTGACTTCAGACTGCTTTTATAACATACACTCTCTGAAAAACTGGACGAAAAATGTACTGGGGCAGTACTCTTTCAAAAAGCACGCCTTTGCACTCAAAGAGTGCATGTTAGTAGTTATGAGGTAAATACTGGTACCAAATGTATACATATCTGTACATAAATGGTACATAAAGGACATTTTTAAAGTGACAGCTTGGGTACATTTTTTGGTACAGTTTCTGACAGTGTATACATGGTAATAATGAGATGATTAGAACTTACATATAATCATTATATGTGGTGTAAATAGGGATCTAAAAATAAAAGAAATGTATATTGATAAACCAGACTTCAACATGGACTTTTTAAACATCTTTGATGGGTTATTATAATTGTGAGTGCACCACAATATTTAGCGATGAATGTGTTCATCAGGATTTGATTGATTCATAGCTGGAGGTGGAGCATCGTAGGCTATAATGATATTATCGGTCAATATTTGACCCTATCTGTGAAATTCAAGCTAAAGTCTCAAAATCTAATTATGATTAGGAGCATCAAGTAGTCATAGTCATGGCCATAAAATGACAAAATTAGCTGTAGATGATAGATAAGGTGAATTTGAAATACAGTATTCAAAATGTAATTTATAATAATGAAATTAATTATTATATTGAGATTACGTTTTCACAACCAAAAATACTGAAAGTTGGCATCCTAAACATTCAGTCAACATTAAAGAAATGCAAAAACAGGATACTTTGTTTAAATATTTTTCAAAAATCATATTGTTATTGTGTTATCATGTTTTTATTGGTTTTATTGTGTTAGTTAGCTGTATTTTTTGGAGTTATGATTACTTAATCAAAACAACCCAACTGGAGTTTGATTGATATTACTTGAAATCAGAGTTATCAGAAGTTATTTTTGCAGAATGTGAAACAGAATATGTGGTTTTACGTAGAAAACAGCATATCACAAAAAATGACTTTAGTTGGGTTTTCACAGACATGGTCACATATTACTTTCCCCACCTTGGCATTTTTGATTACATCAGCAGAAAAGTAAAAGCAAAAAAGGAACATTAGTGGTGATGAAAGATGAAAAACAAACAGAGCATCACTAAAATAGGACAAATTTATTAAGAAAGTAGTATGTTGTCTATTGAACTATTGTCAGTTGTAAAGTTGTTCGCCATTTACTGTGTCATTCAGAAATGCATACTAAAACGATATGAGCAAAATCATTTCAGTGAGTAATTGTCTCCGGACTGTGGCTATATCAAGTTTTAAAAACAGCTGTATTGTTTCAGCGGAGCTAGGTGTATCTATGTTTCTATTTTTTTGTCCAATGAGGTTCAAAAGTTGCTTTGGATTGTGATGAGCAGCAGTCTGACTTCGACTCCTGAGTTATCCTCCGATTGCGAAGGATGTTGACACATTTACAACCTGCACTCCTCAGTCCCTGAATCATGTGTATGTCCAGTGTATTTCCACAGGGAAAAGGTGGAAATGTACAGCTTCACTCGTGTATTAAACCACCCCGGAGGCCCATTCATTAAACATCACTTAAAGCCGGAGAGAGGTCCACACCTGGTTTTCTTCTCTCATTTCTTCACACATTCTCTCTCTCCTCTTTCTCTCTCTCGGGGTGAGCCATCCTTCTCTCCATGCTGTGCTAACTCAAAACTCCTGACGTTTTAAATGTTTCTTTTCTGGGATTCGGGTTTCGGCGACCTTGGTAGGAGATGCTTTATGGATTTGACCTGGGAGTCCCCTCGACAAGCTTGGCTCCTGGTTTAGCGAGGTGATGGAGGGAAAGAGTGAAGAAAAGGGAAACATGAGGGTTTGGGGGAGGGTGCATGTGTGGGGGGTGTCTGGAAGCACGGGACAGGTGAGGCCGCATCCCCCCTTTTTCGGTCCCGTTGGGGAGGAGAGACTTCGGCACGCCAGCACAGATGTTGTTGCATTGTCTGGCGCTCCGGCCCAACGGGGAGCAAGCTCTCATTAGCTATTGTCTTCCACTCACCGTGGATTCCTGTGATAAATGCAGCAGTCGCCGGTACCTCAGTTGCGAGAGGCGCTCGTGTTACTTTCCCTGGTCAGAAAGGAACGTACCTCGACAAGTCGGCGTCAACGTTTCTCTTCCCTCTCTGGCTGAGTACATATTTTATCATGTTAACGTGTCTACGGGTTAGTAGTCGACGACGTTCAAACTCACTCCTGTCTGTCAACGCGCTATGTATGAGCTCCCATCAACCGCACTGTATTTGTCATAAAAGCGTACCTTAATGGTGAAATCATTGGCGTGTGTGGAATAAAGGAAGTCATCGATGTTTTATGAAGATTAACCATCATCTGGAGCAGAAAGCGTGCTGTCAGCCAGGGCCACGGTTTAGGAATTCACCCAACGTATAATGTACCATGAAACAATCCCATGATTCCCCAGGCCCCGTACCTGAAATCGACATCATTTGGAAGGACGCAGCTCCCACATCTCTCCGCAAGGAATACGGCGGGCGACTTTGTTACATTTTCCACTTTAATTTACTCACTCGGAAAGACATGAAGACCCCAGCATTGTTCCTATAATCCTTTTTTCTAGCTTTTCCTTCCCAGCCGGGGCTGTGAACACATTGCAGTGCCCGAGGGCAGTAGCATGGACAACCTGTGCTCTCCGCACATGAGTGAGCGGAGAGCGGTCCAGGGATCCGAGCTGGCACGCTCAGCCAAACAGGTGTATGATGGGAAGACGCGGGCTGTGAAGGGTGAATTTTCTTATGTGGAGGTAATGTTGCTTTTGGAGCCGGTCTTGGTGTTTTGGGCCTGACTCAAGAAGTGTTTACATGCGTTGCAAACTGTTTTGAATAAAGCTGCTTTACGAGGGTGAATGGCGTGACATCTTTAGAATTTATTTGACAATAAATACCTTGATTTTGTTCTAACGTAGTTGTGGTCTCTGGTCACTCATGATAATGTTTGCGTTCATTTAAAGTTAAATTACAGGTTTTACAGTTTTACACTCTAAAAAATGCAGGGTTGTTTTAACCCATTTGTGGGTCAAATATAAACATTTACAGGGTTAATATAACCCAACCTTCCCTTTTTGGCCCAATGCTTAGAGTCTTTAACCTGTCAATGTCTGTATAGAAGTAGTTTTTCTATATAAAAAAATAAACAACTAAACATTTCTTTGTTTTTTCCCACGATATATCCAACAAATAGTTTTGGCAATGCATATTCTGTTTAACTACAAAAAGGTCAATCTTCAACACGTTTGTTCTAATAGCTTAAAGACCACTTGGGAACACGTAAACATTGGTCTAGGAACTTTTCAGTTTAACTTCGCAAATGTTTAACATTTCACAAATGTTTCACAAACACTTCACAAATGTTTAAAACATAATAAAACCAACAGAACATTTATAACAAAAACAAAATGTTAAATTAATATATCATCACTGTCCTTCCAAAACCTTGGATGTCCAAATTCAGTGTTTCAAGAAATGAAAAAAAAACCTTTTTAAATAAAATTTGACAAGCACTTTTGAATACTTTTTATTGGTTAGATATTTGCAAAACCCAGTAACAAACACAAAGGGTGACTAATACAAATTATTTATGGCAACCCTCCCCCCAAAATCACAAAATATGGAGAAAGACAGCAGCGATATTTAAAGCGGCAATATCTCAGACAGTTTCTGCATATCTCATGTTAATCTTGAGTACTTACAGAATAGTATCGCACCCTTCAAATATCTGTAGAGTCTTTAATTTGATCACATTTATAAAAGACATACAGCTGTACGATTATTTCCGAAAACATACGACGCGCGTGGGAGGGACATCGGTTTCACTTACCGCATGCGGTTCATGTCCGGCATCTTTTATCGCTGGGACTGCCGTTCCATCTATCAGATTCAAACGATCTCCAAATCCAGCGTTATATCCACCGTTTATATAATATTCATCACCCAAATGCAGTGAACAAACAAATACAGCTGAACTTCGCGAACGTATGCTCTCTCTCTCTCCTGCACGCAAGTGAAAGTGACTTGTGCGCATGCTCCTTCTCCCGCTGTCCTTGGTTAAAGCATGCCGCGTGCTTTTCCGGGAGAATTGTCCAATATGGAGTTTAAATGGACCCAAAACTCACGCGCATGGAATCCGCGAATGATAACCACGCGCGGAAAGCTGCTCCGCGAGGGCGCATTTAAACTCCGCGAGCAAGCAGAACAGTATCCGCAAGCGGAAAAGAATCCTCGCGCCGGCGCATTTCTGCTCCGCGAGCAAAAACTCAGTCCGCGAGCAGAGGATTTGACGAGCGTGCGCGCGATTCTCTATGCTCTCGCAATATGGCGTTGCACTTGCTCGCTCGTTGAGTTGACTTCTGAGACTTTGGAGGCGGGACAATGGCAGACTTCTCCGATCCTTTGATTGGTCACTTTTAACATGCACTCACCTACAGTCTCCGACATGTATCTTACCCGTTGTACAGACGTCTTAATTTGGCATAACACGATACTTTTTTCAGTTTTTAAACTTGGGTTACAGTGTTATGTATGCCCTTGGCTTTGGATTTACATATTTGGCATCTTGACAGGAAGTTAGAAATAAATAGTTTGGTAGTGTATTCATAATTGCTTTTGTATTGTTAATAATTTTCATGAAATTGTTATAAAATGAGAATTAATAAATGGCTACAACAGTATAACTCAAAGCACAAGTTATTCTAAATTACAATATTATGTACTCTCTAAAATTTAATTTAAATAATTTATTTGTTTTGCTTTATTTGTTTTGAAAATATTAAAACGGGCTATGCCAGTAAACAGATATTAGATAACTCAAATTTAATGACTACAGGAGACATTTATTATTATAGTATGTTTTAATTAGGTCACACATGACATGTAAGTTTAACTGCTATATTATATAGCATAATTTTTGTTGACAGATGTAAGAAATCAAAATGTCACTTGTTAAAACACTAACACATAGCTAAGGCAAGGTAATACACTAATCATTCGGTACTCAGACATGTAATCTGTAGGTGACTGCATGTAGGTGAGTGCATGTTAAAAGTTACTAATCAAATGAGCGGAGACCGCTCATTTGATTGGTAACTTTTAACATGCATTGTCCCGCCTCCAAAGTCTCAGAAGTCAACTCAACGAGCGAGCAAGTGTTGAGCAGTTGCGAGAGCATCGCGCGCGTGCTCGTCAAAGCCTCTGCTTGCGGACTGAGTTTTTGCTCGCGGAACAGAAATGCGCCCGCGCGAGGATTCTTTTCCGCTTGCGGATACTGTTCTGCTCGCTCGCGGAGTTTAAATGTGCCCACGCGTGGTTATCATTATGCGCGCTTGCGCGCACGGATTCCATGCGCGTGAGTTTTGGGTCCATTTAAACTCCATAAATAAGGGACTAAGAAAAGTTGTTACGAAACGGATTTTCATGTTCGAAAAAAACTTTACGAAACCTGTACGAACGCTGAGGGAGTGTATCGAGCACAGAAATACTATGCCATACGTCCAACTCATTTTTTGACAAGTTGACCATGTCAAGCATGAGATGACAACGCGTTTAACATCGTAAATAACTCAGAATGCATGAAACACCGTTGCACGGCCGCTTTAAGATTCAACTGTATATGTAAAATTTTAAATTAAAAAATGAAACTGTAAGTGCATCTGGACCAGTGTTTACATCTTGCGAAGTGGTTTCTAAAAAGATCTTAAAGATACAGTAATCTATTCATTTCTTTCTGAAGTACACAATCATACCTTTAGACTAAAGGGTTCATAAAGTGCAAGCATTTCTCTGTTTTGTGTTTACAAGAAGAGTGCGGGTTACCAGGTTAAGCTAACGTTGTGAAACTATAAATATTTCCTGATGAAGCCCCGGGTGTATGTCAACAGATATTACCCTATACCTTAATAACGCAGGCCCGCACCCCCAACTCAAAGAAAACAAATGGCTGTACTCTGCATTAAGCAGAAACAATGTCCTGCTGTCCACAGACGTCTGACTCTTAATAATGGAGTGTAAAAAGCTGAGTTAGTTTCACTCCACACATTGGAATAAAGAAATGACACATACTCCCTTAGGAGTCACTAAGCCATTGGACATAAATCTCAAACAGTCTTGCTCTTGAAGGCTGGACCTTGGGTTACCATAAGAGAGCATGCTAGTGGTTATTAAGTGAAAGTTTCCAATCGATAGCCAGAGAGGTGTAATCAGGGTGGGTTTAATTGCACTGGGAGACAACATTTATTCACGTTATTGCCTCGGCTGTCCAGAGAGGGTTCATTTCCGCCCGGCGCCTATTTCTCTCCTGCTCATGAACCCGTTGGATTAGAGCGGAGAAATGGATAAGAATGACCCTAACCTTTGACCCCCTCACCTTTTTAGTGTGAGGTCACTCCAGCGAAATAGATTTTTAACTCGATGCATTAAAAATACAGCTATGGCAGACTGACTGCATGCACAATAAAGAAAGGGCACAAAACGACCGTTTTATGAGGCTTGTCTATGGAAGTAAAATAGAGACAAATGTGTGTGAAGCAAAAAGACGTGCTGAATAGCACTAACTGAAAAAAAAGCATTGTATTAGCAGTGCTTGCATTTTAAGGTTCTGCAATTTAACGTGGTTGCATATTTAAGCTGTGATTTTTTCAAATCACAAATTTTTCAAATTCACCTTTTAAATTTCGTTAAAAAAATTCAACTTGTTTTAAAATACAACCTTATAGTTCTAGTTCAAGTTTGCACCGATCAATCTTGAGGCCAGGAAGTGGAAATCGAACTATTTTACTTTATAGACAGGGGCAGGTTAAAAATGTCGGGTCAGTGCATTTGGACCAACGTAAGAAGGTTTAAAATTTTAAGTGAACACAAAACATACAATATATTAACTTCTACGCCACTTTTTATAATGTCTCTTTAAATGTTAGTTCACCCAAAATTGAAAAATTTGTTTATCCTTTATTCACCCTTCTTTCATCCCAAACCTGTATGCCGTTCATTTTTTGTCGAATGCAAAAGAAGATATTTTGATTAATGTTGGTAAACAAACAACACTGGACCCCATTGACTTCCATTGTATGGCGCCAAAACCACAGAGACATTTCTCAAAATCTCTTCTTTTGAACAACGTGAATAAATTATTTTTATTTTAACTTTTGTCTGTTACAATAATGTCACACCTCTGAATTATTTTCATTTTGGGCTTTTCTCAGCGAATATTGCTATATGCGAGAGATTTGATTCATTATTCAACATATGTAATTAATTTATTCACAATATTAAATCATTTGACAGCCCTAAAAACAACATTCTCACAAGATACAAAACATTTTCGCTTTCATCCATTAACTGTAAGAGAAAGCTTGCCACAAGGAAACTGTGCACCATACGGGACAGTCAGTGAAACCGGGAGCAGTTTTTTGGAGAGGAGTTGACTTGGCCCCGTCTCCCCTGTAAAGGCTGCGGGCTATTAATTTCTAGCTCCATGTGCTGCCTGATCACCCAAAAATTCCACGGGGCGACTTATTGCGGGGCAATTTAGTGCCACCAAATGACGCTGATGTGAATGGATGGCTGGTGTCGCGTCAAATCTGCTAGATGTCAGTAAATTGGAACATATGTTGCTTAAACTATAACATCAGGATAATTCTCCCTTTTAAGACGGCTCATAAAATGGCAATTTACGAGCTCGAATTTGAGGTGATGATAACATAGATAATTTTTAATGGAAGGTTAATGTGGGAATCAAAAGATAAAATTCAAAGCCTTTGGCCTTCTGCAGGAGAGCTGTCTACTGTATGGCCGCAAGAAGAAAAAAAAACATGTCGAAAGATTTTATGCACCGTGGGGTGTTCCCCTTTCATTACATTTTATAGCTTAAGGCATAAAAATATACTGAATATTTTCATGGATAATAAAATGTTCCAAGCATGACAGAGAGAGAGAGAGAGAGAGAGAGAGAGAGAGAAAGAAAGAGAGCCAGTAATCCAGACAAACGGATGCATATGAAGAACTTGTGCTCATACGATTCCCCATCATCCGAGATTTAAGATCCCTCTGGAGTCCCGGAATTGTGCTGAGGCTCTCGGTTGCCTCTCTTCCTCTTCTGTTCTCTCTCAGGGCCCGGGCCTGAACAGTTGGCAATTGGCGGGCCACGTTATTCCCAACGCTGCTCGTTCCTAAATAGGCCACATCAGAGAAAACATGACTTTTCACTATTTTAATAAATGGAGCCCTGTCATCTTCATTATTAATAGCATCCCAGCGTACTTTTCACATTCGGTTTGTGCAAACCTACATGAGTAATTTATATTCACGTGCGAGACTCCGGCCTCCAGTGTGCGTATGCCTACTGTCTTCTCTACTGTCAGATATGTGTAGGCAGATAAAATTTTAATGTTTACCAGGGCATTCCTGACCTTTCTAATCCACCTGGTTATTCGTAAAATCAACCTTGCGGCGAGAGGCGATTAATCAATGCACGGCGAGCTATCCTATTCAAACACACAGTACCACAATCTGCATTGAGAAATAATCCTGTGCCCGAACTTCAAATGAATGATCATGTAGACTCTCTCATGCACTAATAAATAAAAACAAGGCGCTTTCAATGAACGGTACAAAATTGGTCCCGTAGTTCTTTATCAAATGAAAAATGTTGCCTGTCAGACCTCATGAGGTCAGAATAAGTATTATATGTGCTGTTGCATTTTGCACTTATTTTCTATGACCAAAGATTGGTCTAAATACAATTCAAGCAATAAACTTCAAAATTTAAGAAATGTCTATCAAAACCTGCTCAAAACATGAGATTTGTGCTCTTAATGCTTGTGGGATTCATATAGTCGTAAGTAACAGGCTGTACAGTAAAACACATCACTGATTTGACCTCACCCGCTCATACACAGGTGTGGTGGTGTTATGTTCTCTGGCCTACTTTTCCAACCATTCCTCCCCAGACCCCCAAGCAGAGAGCCTGACTCTGATGGGGGCACACATACAGAACAATGATGGTCTCTCCATCTCTAAATAAGTGATGGAGGCAAACCTCTACAACCACAATGTCGGCGTTAGTATCTGCGAACGCAACGCTGAGTTGAGTACAGATCTTATATACTCCAAGTGTTGGATGATGATTGGGTAGATCTAGAAGTAATGAGTGACCTAGCTTCAGAGTCTTCCTGGCAGAACTTACGCTAAAGCTTTCATTTCTGCAAACACAAAAGAAGATATTCTGAATAATGCTGGTCATCAACACTGGGCCCCATTGACTTCTTTTGTATGAACACAAAACTACTGAAACATTTCTCAAAATATCTTTTTTTTGTTTTCAGAAGGAGTCTTGGGTTCATTTGCGGTCGTCCACATATACAGTATATAGATATATGTATATGTGGGAACACTTTGCAATAAGGTTGTATTTGACAACTATTTACATACCCTGTATAACATGGACTAACAATGAACACTACAACTTTACGTAATCTTCAAGTTAGTTTCAGCACTTTCTAATACATTTTTAAAATCAAAAGTTGTATCTGTAGCATTAACTGATGCACAATGAACTAACACGAAGAACTGTACTGATAAACTAACATGATCAAGATTCAAAAAAGATGATCAAGCTGAAAAACGATCATTGTTAGTTCATGTCAGCTAATGCATTAACTAATGTTAACAAATACAACCTCACTGTAAGGTATTACCCTATACATAAAGTATGTATCCTTGTCTATATTGTAATTTGTTTTGGTTTATGGATGCAAGATTTACATTCTTTGTACACAGTTAAAGTGAATTGAAAAAAATTAACAATGAAACTGCATGAACATTTGAATGAAAAGAATTAAAAAAATTATAAATATGCATTTAGGCATATACTCATATTTGGCTTGTAGGCTTATATTTGACATATATAGTGTGCACAAAACCAAACCAAAACTCTGGTTGCTAATATTACAGCAGACAGCTTCAACTGGCTTCCATGATTTGTACTTGTACTCATAGAAGCAAACTGTTGCTATGGTTATCACTGTGTCAATCATTGTAATGTCTATTTCTGTATTCTGTACACATGTGGCTTGTTAATTAAGAAGATTCGCTTCTCCATCTAAACGTCACTCTCAAAACTTCATAGTGTGTGACCAGTGTGTGTGTAGGGCACTGCCTCATTTCAGGTGGAAGTACCTTTTATCATTTAAACTGTGACAAGTTATGGTACTGATGGTACTGTCTCTATTGCTTTGGAAGTATAGAATGTCTTCAGAAGTATAGAATTCAGCACAGAAGCCTTGTTCAGTGTGATACAATTTGTTCTGGTGGGCAGCAGCGGAGACCCTCGGTCATATTCAGCTTCATCTCCCAGACACTGGACGGCAAGGAAAGAGGCATTTAGTCAACGATGGCTGAGATATGAAGCCTTGAATATTGCATGACCTACAACGAGAAGGCAAAGACAATGTGAACAAGAGAAAAGAGGGGTGGATGGATGGAGAGGAGCTTGGGTGTGGGGGCTGAGGAGAAAGAAAAAGAGGAGGAGGAAGATTGGGAACAGATGGTCGTGGCCCCCGCCTCTTCGGCACGACAGACGGGGGCCGCAAGATGGCGAGAGCACTCACAAGAGTCAGCTGCGATCTGGGGGAATATGCGACGTCTAGCAGGCAGCTTCAATTTTAATAACCGAATAAAAAAGGGTAGAGTTAATCAGAGTGAGAAACATAAAGATCAATCCTCAGGATAGTTTCTGAATGTGTGTGTGTGTATAAGCAACATACATGTACATGTTCTTACTCACAGTTGCAAAGTGACATCTTCACTACTGTGAAACTAAAGACTAAAGTTTTCTCTGAAAGTCAAACAGCAGAGGCTGTGCTCTGTAAGGGACCTCTCACCAATTGATGTGTGTCACACAAGCAAATAAACATAGTTGGTTGATGTTTCAAAGGTTAATCTATATAGACGGTTTCATTAGCAACAACATAAACAAACGTTATGTGGCCCAAAGTTAACTTCCAATAGACCTCCACAAAGAATCCGTAACTGTTGATATAAATTGTTATATTACCTTAAGCAAGACCGATAACCAAACACAGACCGGAAATTAAATTCAGGCCAGGCGTGTGCGTCCGATGAAATTGTATATAGATGGTTACATCTTAACAACATAAACAAACGTTTCTGTGCATGCGCACTTTTGTGACCCCAATTTAACATCCGGTACACATTCACAAACAATAGAGTGCCTGTAGATTATTTCTGATAACAATCAAAAGAAACCGTTACTTAGCTGAACTTGTCTCTCCAATATTTAGAATTTAGACTCCGATACCAAGCTCAACCACTAGATGTCAATGTACTATACGGTTTGTTTAAATGCGACCATATACCCATTCAACAAATCGTTTATTTAATACAATATTATACAGTAAAATAATAATTCAAATTAATATTAACATAAGTTAAAAAAATATAGATTAGTTATAGTTATATTATTAGACACTAGCCAAACACAAACCGGAAGTTAACTGAGGGTCAGGCACGCGCGCGTCCGATGAAACGGTCTAGTATATCATGTCAAATGTTTGTCTTCAATTAACGGTAAGATTTGCATTGAGTTTGCATGTTTGTAAGATGTCTTTGATAGAATCCACAAAATCCAGTTTAGGATAAAAGGGGTGCCACAATATTCCCATACGATAACTTCATATTAAAAACAATGGTTATCGATATTGTTTATACTACACATATGATAATATTGTAAATAATTCAGCATCCATTAAAATTTTTAACTTAAGTGCCACAATGGTTACAAATGGTTACGTTCCAATAAATATCGCAATACTAACCTTATCGCTAATTATTTTGGCCATGATAGCCGTGTAGTGTAAGTCTAATATCGTGACAGCCTTATTCTAAACCAGCCTTGTCATTGAAGTTTGTAACTTTTTTACAAGGTTGCTAATGTGTATACATTTTTACGATGTGAATTATACAAAAAAAGTATGATTGTTAGAAAGAAAAAAACAATGAAGCCCCATCCCAACTCCTCCCCTTCCTAAAATATTAAACAGATGAATGAAGCTGTAAATTCATAAAATTTAACCGCCTGACATTGTATTGTCTGAATTTCTGACATCTGTCTTGGTTTCAGAAGCTGAAGAAACAGGAATATTGCAAAACATTTGTTAATTTGAGACCCAGAAATTCTCAACATGTAACTTTATAAGCACACCAAGGTTGTACATTCACAGTAAAATCGCCAGTGTTAAAAAAGGTCAAATTAACACTCACGGTGTACAGTATATATAATCCACACTCTCAAAGTGTGGATTATATAAACACAGTGAGAGTTAAATTGACCCTTTTTAACACTGGCGATTTTGCTGTGTTGGCGATATCACTGTAAAAACAACAATGAAAAAAATATAATTAATATTATATAATTAATATTAATAATAACAAAAAATCCATAAAAAACTAAAATAACATTATTTGTCACATAAAATTACATGTTTTTCGTGGTATTTTACACATTAACACTTGTAAATTTTCTGTCTATTACTGTAATTTGACATTTGTACCGCATTTCAAAAAACATGAATGTTTTTTACAGTGATGAGTACAAACATAGCAACCAACTTGGAACACATCCGAAACGTAACTAAAAAAATCTGACTGGTTAACATGAATGTTGTTTCAGACCCAAGTGTGTTTATATAGGCTATTTATGTGCTTGCATGTGATTCACCTTCAAACTGTCGTTGAGTTTCAGCACTTTAAAAATGTCAGGCCAAAAGAACCAAAACCTTTCCATTGAATCATCATATTTTAATTAAACATCATTATGATACAAGAATCGCTAACATAAATTGCCTGTACAGAAACTGTTGAATATAAAAAAGCCATTTGAGAAATTAGCCTCTGGTGTTGCTAACATCCAATCCATATTTTACATCTCACCGATAAAAAAAGAACAGTCAGTGCAAGTAGTAATTGAGGTTTAATTAGTATGTTAATATATTCACGTGTCTGCGATGAGTTAGAAGGAGAGAGAGAAAAGACCAATGAGGTAAAGAGGTATACAAGGTGCCGTCCCAACACGCTTTCCCCTTCGTTTTTCTTGCTTTCTGTCTCTTTCACTCTGTGGTTTCCCTCTCAACCACAACCACATTTGCTTTTAAATCCAATCCAAAAGATGAATATATACTAATGTAAATCAACCTGTAAGCCACTAGAAGCATATGGAGATTTCTCACTTCTCAAATGGAGACCTTTTATATTCGAGGGTCTTGCTAGTTGGCGTAATCAATGACGGCATCTAAGTGGTTCTCTCGTTCTCCCTCTCCTCCTTACTATGCTCTTTGCAAAGGGCAAAGGACCAGGAGTAGAAGCGAGAGAATCATGCATCTTTGGGAATAAAAATTAATAAAATCATAGGATGTCAAAGTGTGCAGGAAAAATGGTGCCCGCTAATGGATTTTCAAACGAAAACAGCTTTTATGCAATCAATCTTTTGGTGCTGGGACCAATTATTTAAGTAATTGTTCATTGCAAATGCTACATGAATTTGCCCATTTGACGTCATTTCAAGTAAACATCTTTTTCTGTCATAAGGGCTGTGAGAGGTCTCTACTTAACTCTTCAGTGGCCAGGCCTCTCTTCATATGCTATACAGTCATTCAACGTTAATATAATCCAGTCATTTTATATCACATCAGGACTCAATGGCAAATGCTTAATTTGTTGTAAGAATATCATGTTTATTTATAAGAAAAATAAAAAAACTTATGCAATGGCTGTGTTAAAGAAGAATAGACTCTGTGGCATCAATGTGCCACACACATGAGTTGTAACTATTACTGTATACAAAAGGCCATTACAATGTTAAATATGATTTTTTTTGGTTTGTCAGTCTGAACTGATTCAATAATTGAAAACCCTGACGTTGTTTTTGATGCTGAGGTTTCAAGGCAACCGCTATTAAAACGTTTTACCGCTGTCACAAGGAAGGGTGATGAACCCAGTCTAATGACACGATCTTTAGAAACCTTAATGGCGAAAAACAGCATAAAAATAATTTCAATATTCCTAATGCCGTCAATTTTATATAATCAGCAAAATAATAATGAAATATATAATGAATATTCAATATATCGCTCAGTACTGTTCGCGTGTGTGTGTGTGTGTGTGTGTGCTTGTTTTTGTTCTCTTCGTGTTTTGTCTGTTCTCAGCTGCTGTCAGCCTCCAAGGTAACCTTACGTTTAACTGTTGTGCGGAGGTGCCTTTACCAGATGTTCGTGTTTTGAGGATGGAGGGGGATGAAGAAACAGATGTCTGTACAGATAAGAAAAAAGAAAATCTGGGCTTTTACTTTGCTGTATTCTTCGATGCAAAGCGTACCTCACTCCATAGAAAACCAACCGTTATGCACATCATACGGTTACACAACCTGTAGGATCACATTTTGTTTATCAGGATGCCATCTGACCAAGGCCTTAATAACTATTATAACTGCAGGAGGAGGATTAATTGTCCTTTTAACTAATTTCACTCCTTACTTACCTATTGTGTGGATTAGTACACAAATTCAAGCACTATCAAGGACACAGACCCACCAAACACTGGGTCACTAATGACTCAATTACATTAGACACAATTACAAGGTCACGCATTATAGCATTTTTAAAAGTGCAATGGTATTACAAAGTATCCACTCCATATCACGCATCTGTTATTTAGCTAAACAAATAACACGCACAAAATAAATAACGTGGAACAACATGTTGATGCATCAACCTATGACTGATTACCAGATGCAACGTGATATTGCAACACATTAGAAAGTTATATTTTCCATGCGACAAGCTACAATGGATTCTATATAATGTCATGGTACTGTGTCTGGTCTGGTGTGAACACATTGACAGACAAGGTGCAGCACCACAGCATATCAAGAAAAAAGCATTTCTCACAATTGTTGATGCGTTTTTCCAGCTGTACAGTAGATAATACCAGCACAAAATCAGGGCAATTTGTAATTATTTTACAAAGTGGCTAATTTGGATGAATTTGGATGATCTCATTTGTGCATTTTATGATTTGTTTTTGTGCCAGTGACGGTTAGGAGCGGGGCTTCGGTATTGTTTCTTTATAATGATTAAATGTTTTTGTTGTATGACACATATTACAAATTCAATGAATTAGCCACATTGTAACACTTTGGAATTATAAGGATCTCTCTGCATTCTGAGCAGTTTTGCAGAGATATGAAGTATTTGAGTATTTTTACTCTCAAGTATATTTTCAAATATATGTTTTTACTTTGGAAAAATGTGACTTCCTTCCTTTTACATAAATGCTTCATACTCCACTACATTTGATAATTACATAAAGATTTTTTCCTTTAAAACTTTTGTAAAAAATAAATTAGTACTTAATTACTTTTACTCAAGTATTTTTACTTAATTTTACTTGAGTAGAAGTAAATAGTTTTAGAAAGGATACAAATGTATTTATCAAATGTAGTGGAGGAAAAAATGATATTTTCCAAAATAAAAACAATCTGATAAAGTACAGCAGGTCCACTCTTAAAAATAAAGGTGCTTCAGGGTGCCATAGAAAACCTTTTTTTGTCTAAATGGTTCCATAAAGAACCTTTAACATCCAAAGAACCTTTCTGTTACACAAAAGGTTCTTTGTGGTGACAAACGGTTCTTCAGATTATGAAAAGTTAAGAAAGACATGGTTCTTTATACCTTTGACTGAATGGTTCTTTGTGGAACCAAAAATGGTTGAGTGTACTGTATATTTGAAAATGTACTTGAGAGTAAAAATACTTTACACATCTGCAGTTTTGAGATATTGAGCTTGCTTTTCATTTGAAACCTTTTAGTTTTCTAAAAAAAGTCCCAAAACATACACAACATGAAGAAAAAGCATCACATAACGTAAGTAAGAATAAGAAATAAGAATATGTGAATAACTTGATTTTGACAAAAATGTCAGATAGAACCTAATTATTCCAAGGTGATGAATTGTGAGTTCCCATGAGATCAGGCTATTAAGTAAAAGTAGTGTTTAGCATTTAGAAACATATAATAAAGTAGATTCAATGACCAAAGTTGTATTTACACAGTCAAGTCTGCTCTGCACTGTATACAAGTTCATGCTCTGACCCACCTCAACCCCTAAAATAAAATAAAAAAACTAATACCACCTCTTTGTTAATTAAACTCCCCTTTGTAAAAACACCTAAATTCCACTTCATGTGTCACCTTTACAGTGTAAATATGTCTAAAGTCCCTTAAATTCAGCTGATAGCGGTTTACATTCAAGGGGCCGTTTCTATGGCAACCCCCACAAACCGGGATGAGATAAGGGTCCAGAAACCAGGCCCCGAGGGAGTCGTTAGGCATCTGTCTCCCACCACACCCCACACTGATCCTCCTCTCCCCTCAGACCTCAGCCGGGGAGGAGCAAGCACGCAGACAACGCTTAGCTAACAAATTGCCGCGTGTCTCCCTCTCTACCGTGGCCATCACCTTCCGACTGGGTTAATCAAACATCCCTTCGCGGGCCCCCTTACACCACACTAACCAGAATTTTTTCACCACCAAGCACAAACGAGTAACCGGTCAGAAATTCGGGCAGACGCCCGCTTTTGGCCGTCAACGGTGCCCAGGAAAAGCCCTATCAATTGTCCTGCTCCATTACAATCGCACGGTCTCAGTCAAGCTCCGTTGCTCATGGAGTTAGACCTCGCCGGCATAATTTCCCCATGAAGTGTGTCGTGGAACATGAAGAGGGCAGGGAAGAGGCCTGTCAGAGGCAAGGTTCATCAGAGCGCTCTGATTAGACATTTGCAGGTATCTGCGAGGGGCCCTTATGCTCCACTGGGTCTCAATGCACCTTCTCTTCTCAATATGTTCCAATCAAGGCGCTTTTCTTTTCTCCGACTCTCCGCCTTTTTGAAAAGCGGCCAGATAAGAGCTAAACCCGCACACGTTCTCCGCGTGAGCGATTCCATTTAACTAATGCAATGACGAGCAACAAAAGATCAAGTGTCCTGAGCAGTGGTAAAAATAGGCTTGTTGAAATGGATGATGATGACCATTCAAAGGCCGCTATCTTCCATTGCTGTCATACAGGAGCGTGTCGAGAGTAGTTTTTCATTAACTCTGACAAGACTTTTTATGTGTACCCTCATTAAGGCGAATATGGATTCATTACCAGGCTTGTCTTTTTGATGAAAGTCGACCACCCATTGTTCTTAACGTCGCGGATAAAAAATCCCACCCCCTCTTTCATTCAAATATGTAACTGGGATTATTTTATTTACCCATTTAAATGAGTCTGAATCTGAGTCTGGTCCTTTATGTCGCCATCTGGGTGTCTGTGGTTAACTGCTATTTGCACACTTTAGTGATCAGCAACATATTACGTGTCTTGATTCATCGTTGCAGGCCTGACAGTTGACGTATGGTTTGATTCCGCCGACTGATATTTCTCCATGCAATTAAAAGTTCCTTTTTTTCTTTAAAATGCAGGCAATGCATTATTTGTTTAGCTGTTTATTAAAGTCTTACACATTTTAATTAGCTGTCATGCAAGTCTCCCAGGTTGTTCGGTGTTGTACAGTGAGAATTAGTTTCTATTTAATGATCTGTACTTCATGGCTGTGTGGTTTATAAAGAACATCAGTAAGTCATTTTTAATTGAGATGAGGTAATACCGTGGTCGCCGCAAACAAGTAATGAACTGTAGCGTGTCATCCTTGGAAATTTGAAAAGGCAAGCTAATTTCGTGCGACAGATTGTATATGATTTGAATCTTCTCGTTGCCTCCGAACACCTCAAAAATGTGGTCAACGTCCAAAAAAAGTAAATTGCTACAAGCGCCGTTTAATTGAAAAAAAAGGATACGCGAGCTAGGATATTTCAGGATGTAATTAAAATGGTTATCATGAGTGCTAAAGTCTTGTTTACAGTGTACAAAGAAAATCAAAGCAAGCAAGCGTTGTTCTACTGTATACCTAAAAAGAGAAAATTGTTCCTTTCTAGTTATATTAGCAGATAGTTTTTTGTTATGTCATAGATTTAGCATCTAGTACACATTTTAAAACTACACATAAACAAAACACACCTTTAAAATGTTGGTTATTTAGTATTTTGCTGTAAATTATGCCTTCACACTAGTATATTACTCTAAACCATACTGTTTTTGCACTATCTGCCTGACCGGGGGGGCTGCTTTAGAATCTTAAAGTTTTACTTAATTAATATTGCATATAGGAATTTATTATCTGCTATATTTGACCTGTGCTTCTCTCTCCTTTATCCTAAATGTGTGCTCTCACTGAGCGTGTGTGTGTGTGCGTACTTGTCTGTGTACGTACGTGTGTGTGTGTGTGTGTGTGTGTGTCTCTGTGTCTGTGTGTGTTGGTGCGTGTTGTGTGTGTGGAGTGTTTTGTGTGTGGGTGTGTCTGTCTTCTGTGTTTTCAACCTTTTCTTGTTTTTGCAGGTACAACTTTGATTGTTTTGCTTGTAGTCAATGTGTCTCATGTACAGCTGCTTTGTAACAATGAAAATTGTAAAAGCGCTATATAAATAAAGTTGAGTTGAGTGAGTTGAGTAAACCGAGATGTAACAACATTTATATTTTACTGTTTAAGTTAAGAAATAGGTTCAACACAAATCAGTGACAGGTAAAACATTCTTGTAATATCCCATGACATGATCACATTTCTCCGACAAAGTCTGTCTGCACATCAAGAAAATATGAATTTTCTGTGCAATACCCACAATGCACACGGGTGACATGTTTAAAAACACATTGCAGTAGTTTAAAAGCACATCCCTGACCACTACACGTAGATATGGGGTCTGGAAGACAATAACAGATCCATCACATCCCCCTGCTGATTTTTTAAGCCTCATTGGCTGTAGTGTGTACATAAACCCTGCTTGAAACGCGCTGTCCATCAAGGAAACGGCACATTATTTTCCTGCGATGCACTTCTGCTAACACGCTTCCATTCATTTTCCAAATACCCCCTGTTTTTACGAGTCTCTGTCTGGCCTGAGAAAGCACAATGATGGTGCTGACAAACCCTGCCGTTTTTACTGGATTATCATAATTCATTTTTAGACCTCGGAAACCGTTTTATCTCGGAAGCAGCGCGGGAGGGACAGAGCTCTCAGTAATGTTGTGCCTTTATTAAAAGAGATCAGATTTCAGGAGGTTTTCAAGTACGATTTTTTATTTTCAATGTGCCATTTTCTTTGTTAGTATTGGGAGAAAATGTTGTGTTATAATTAAAAACATATCAGCAAGTCATGGATGCATATATTTAAAAATTTAGGTTGAAATTTATGTAAATGTATGGGAAAGTTAATTTATTAGGTTATGTAACCAACTTTTGTTTTCACTAATTTATTATTTAAAAAATACAATTATTCAATGTATACTAATAAAATCTGCATAAAAATAGCAAATACAATATTTTTCAGATGGACCATGTCTCACTGCAGGATATGTCAAACATATTGCAAATGAACTACCTCAGTAAATAAAAAAAACGTTTATTAAGTTATCGTTCAATTCTGCTAGACATTTTGCCGACTGATACTAATCCTTCCACTGACAAACTGAAAGCCAAAACACAAATACCCAAACCCCTCTTCACACTGAGAATCAACACACACTTCATGCACCAAGGCTGTCTTACACCTCTTCAGTCCCCACCTAGCGGTTTAGGGGGCTAGGCTGAGGCAGGCAGCCTTGTTTTAGAAACAGATGATAAATAAATCAAAGTGCACTAAGCACTGCTTCCACATGGCAATCGCCCTCCTTCATAGCGTCTGCACCTCATCAATCACGCCATTGTCTGCCTGAAAGGCGAGCCTTGTAAATGTCATCTCCACTCAAACCCAAGGAGAGGAGAATCAGAATGCACCCACCGAAGAGGGTCTCTCTCCCTCTCTCACTCACTCTTGTTCTCTCTCTCTTACGCTTCCCCTCGCTCGCTCACACATTTTTTTTAATTGAGTACTGTAATTAAACTAAAAAACCCGGCTGGACTGCCTTTTGACAGGACAGATGAAGACCCCTTTTAATAGGGCTATGAAACATATTTGTTAAAAGGGATGAGGCAATATGTGGGCATATGATTGGTTGCCCTTCTGTGTCATAGTTTTCATTTATGATTAAAACAGGAAAATGGGGTCCTTGTGTTCAATTACACGAAAACTTGAGATGCGAGTGGAGAATTAAGGATAATTGTTTTTAATCTGTAATGATAATCAATAAATATGCTGTGATGTAGATTGCTACTACCCACAGAAAATAAAGGTTTAATCTGTTTGTTTAAGTTTATCTTCTAGACAGCAAGGAGGTTAAGTGAAGACACAATGGAGATTTTTATTTGTCACCTATTTTTTTTCTCCTTAAAAAGACCTCAAGAGACCCATCACACATCTCTTACAGAGTTTAGGAAGACATCTTGACAGTATCTTAAACTTTGCTCAGATTTGTTGAATGCCAAAGTCTTCTCTAAGAAGTGAGAGATTCTAACTTTAATTCACTTACCAAATTTAGCCAAGACTATATAATCTGAGCTATACAATTTAGAGCAATTCTTTTTTCAGTCAAAACTTGAAAAATAAAATCTCACAATATATTACCAATACAATCTGTTTATCTTTTATTAAACCCCCATTGATAGAGCCCAGACATAATAATCATATCAGTCTATGCATGAGTTTTCTATTTTAAAAGAGAGAAAAATTAACGCATTATGGATGTGACAAAAAAGGACGCACGTTTGTGAGAGACAACATACTTTCTAAGATTTTCTAGAAATAATTGTGCAAACCAGAAGCAATAATACCCAACAAATGGAGAAGCGATGTCTCTACTAAACATAAAATAGTTACTGTATTTTAATGTTCATGGCCCATTAATGAGGAATATGGATCATTATGGATGTGACATCATTTACTTGACTATGGAAAATATGTTATAAAACTTAGAGAATTTAAATGGAATTGGCCAGTAATTTCAATACTCTTATGTATATATGATGTTTGTCTATGTGTCTGTTTGTTTGTCTATTATTGTAAATAATTATTAAAGTAACATCTGAGAACAGTCGATACATGAACAAAACATATAAGAAGTTTGTGAGTCTTCTGAGTGTGAAAAACCTTTAGAGACATCCTGTAAATGTCTTGTGGGTTGTTATTGATTATGCAAACTTTTCTGTTTTAGCTACATTTGTGGCCATTTTGTGCCAAGTCAATTAATACGATAATTCACATTGTTGAATAAAATAACAAGGATTCGATGATGTAGCACATCGAACATTAGTGTAAACAGATCATTTTAGTGAGCATGTGTGCTTTGTATTTCATCACACATTGTTTCCTTGTGACACGCAGAGCTCAGGTTTCACCGGGGATCATGCTATTTCAATCCACAAACCCGTGTTTCTGATGCGCCCGTGTCAGGGAACCGTAACAGAGGTGGCCGACTCTCTAGAGGTGTGAACTCTGAGACCCCTCAAGGTGGATCAATATAAGAGGGGTGCCAAAATAAATCATGATGTTCAACTGCTGTCTGTCAAACACATCTCCCAAGCACCACTCACTTTTATGGCGGTGCTCAGCATTATTGCACTCTTTTGATAGCCGCGGCTAATTTATCTGATTGCCGGAACATCTTAACACTCACGCCCGTGATGCAAAACTCTCTTAAACCCAAACAGTGATTTACTGAGCCTGTCAATAACGCAGGTGCTCATCACATCCGCATTTTTGAAAACTGAAGTTGTCTTTACATTTCAGAGTAATAATAGTGAACACAGTCAGGAAACAAGGGCAGAAACAATGCTAGAAATCCATCAGGAACCTTTTTTCCCCCTTCAGATCACTTGATGGTTTCTTCGCACGGGCTCTAGACGTGAAATAAAAGGCAGGCGAGCGATACGGCGCTGCTTGCGGCAGGGCAGACCCCATCAAAAGCGCGAGTGGCACACACGCTGAATGAACACGTCAGCTACCTTTTGGCTTTTTTAAATGAAACGGCGTAAAGGGCTCCCCTGCCACTCCGCCGCGCTGGCAGCCGCCACCAATTGCGTTGGAAAATCTATTTTGGAGTGAGCGGCGTACCCCCCCCTCACTCGCGGTCCCTTCTTTCCCTTCAAATCAAAAAGAAGAAAAGAGTGACTGCTGGACTGACATCAATCAAAGCCGGGGGACGCGCTGGCGGCCGGGAACAGAAAAGAAAGGGGTCCAGAGTTCACAGGTTAAAGCATGCAACCGGGGGGGGGGTGGGGTTCAGGAGGGGAGGGGGGTATTCAGAGGGAAATCGGGCAGCTTGTGCTGACTTCCGATATCTCCACATTGTAAAAAGTGCAGAGGAGAGAGAGCGAGAGAGGGAGAGGGAAAGAGAGGTAGCCCCTTCTGTATTCGCCTGCCCTCATTAATCTTCATGCCATCTTCTTTACCTAGTCATGTAGAACGGCTCGATAGAGGGCCGTATAATGGGGAAGGCCCGATGCCAATTACTAGGTTAACATAGTGTTCAGCCCCACTGCAACAAAGGAATGAGATCTTGGAGGATATCTGGGGTGCAGGGGAGCAATGCATAGCATTATAAAAGAAAAAAGGGAGAGGCTGACAGAAAATAGGACGGTACATCCGTTTTATTTGCGATAACCAAACATTGCTAACGCTCAACATTTGTGGGTAATGTGATGTCACCGTCGCTGTTCATTCATTTTTTCTGTTTCATTTTTTTTGGATGTTCAAAATATTTTTTTTATGCCAGTTTAATATGCCTCAACTATAGATTTGACCCTTTAAGTGTAAATTCTGCGTTACTTTGATCTTAGTTTTCTGACCAGCTTAACACAGCAATTTAGCTACATCAAAGATGTAAAATCTGTTTTGGCGACCAATGGCAGACGGAAGAAGTGTTTAAGAAAGCTGTTTCACAGATTTCTAAATCACTCATTCAAAGTCCAGCCACATATACATAAAAAACACAAGATGTTATTTCTAATGTTACATGATTAAAGGGATAGTTCACCCCAAACAAAAATTCTGTCATCATTTACTCACTCTCATCATCATTTACAAAAAATAAGTTATTTTGAAGAGTGTTGGTATGAGAAAACTGTTGGTCTCATTGACTTGAGTTGGTTTTGTGTACAATAGAAGTCAATGGGGACCAACAGTTTTTGGTTTCCAATATTTTCTTTTGGGTTTTGTGGAAGAAAGAAAGTCATACAGGTTTGAAATGACAAGAAGGTGAGTAAAAGATGACAGACCTTTATAAACTGTTTACTTTAATAGGAACATGAGTACCTACAAACAAGTTTATATTGTAGTTGAGGTGAAAATACTGGTTTTAAATGATCCAAACAGTTCATCAGCAAACAAAATTCCTGCTTTCTCTGTGTGCTTTTTCAAATCATGCTGTTGTTTCATCTCTTATTTCACTTGATGAAATTAACAGAATAATCCACTTGTAATGAGAGTTGTCAGCGGCAGAGCTGTTCTAAAGTGGAGTTATTTAATTCTGGTTGATTAAAATACGGTCCAGACTCTTGAGCCTGGGATTTTGTTTAGTGGGAAGCTCTGTATTAAACTCCACTAAAAGGAAAATGTCAAAGCAACAGCATGCAGATGTTCTGGGAGAGAAAATGATTATAATACAAAGTGCATTCAACCCATATTGTCTTCACATCAAGGTAACAGTTTGTGTAATGTTTCCTGTTTCCACTCTTGTTGTCATTCTCGCTCTCTCTCTCTCTCTCCATTACTCTTACTGTGCCTTATTTTTTTATGATGAGCGTTGCAAGGGTCAACGCAACATCTCTACTTGCTGACATCACATCAAACTCCTCGTTTCCTCCAGAGCTCAGCGGGTTCTGCTTATGTTGTAGATATGCAAACACTATAAAAAATGTTTGGTTATTTGAACCCAGCGTTGGGTCAAAAATGGACAAACCCAACCGTTGGGTTAAATTAACCCAGAATATGGTTATTTTTGACCCAACAATGGGTTAAAACAACCCAGCATTTTGGGTTGAAACAAGCCAGCATAGGTTAATGTATAACCCAACGGTTGGGTTTGTACCTTTTCAACCCAACGCTGGATTCAAATAACCCGACATGTTTTAGAGTGATTATTTATAACCTTTGTTATTGCCTTTATTAGGTGATATTTAAAACATTTACAACACATTTAAAAATAAAAAGAAGAAACAGAAACATTTTAACATTAGAACATTGTTTTACATTGAGAGAAATTAGATACAATGGAGATCAAATGGAGAGTTTTGCTAGTGTAGTGCTTTAAGCTTTTTTTTTTGGATGTTTCTTTTTTTATGTCTTGGACTGTGCTTATATTTTATGAAATTCTATTATTTTTTATCATCTCTTTCCAGATTCTTTAAAAATCGAATTACTTACGTACAGCTTTACATACACTTTTATAGCTCTGTACTCTAACTTGTTTCACTCCTTTCTTTTTTATTTCTTCCAAAAAAACGGAACAAACTGATACTTAGATGAACTCTAAAAAATAAAATGTACAATATGCAACATATTAAGGAACGCACTGTGTTCTATGACTTTGAGATTATACATAGACTGTATAACACATACACACATGCATACAGTACATACACAAATTAAAGCATATACAACACACATATTCAATAAAATAATAAACACATTTAATTCACCCTCTCCAGACAAAGATCAGGCAATGAGAAGCTCTTGACAGCAAAAGTCGGCGAAAGGAAACAGCTTCACACTCACTTGGTTGTGAACGGGCTTGGCAGATAAGATGCATTTTTGTGTGAAATGATAAGGCCAGGAAGGCAAACATATTACAGGCCTCGAAATTCTGTATCTATCGCTTCCCAATACCCCACATCCAATAATTCATTCATTTGTAGCATCTGAGGATGCGTTTCCCACACTACAGCTGCTCTGTACATACATTGTGCTGATAACAGATCTGAAGGCAGAATTGGTAATACAGAGTGAATGGAACACTGTTAGAGCTGATTAAATGAATCTGACTCGGCTAGAATAGAAGAGCTGGTGTCCGGAGACAGAGAAAGAGAGAGAGGATGATATGCACAATTTCATATGGCATGTGGCAGCTGCGGTAGAGAGCTGTTAGAGAAGGGACCGACCCTTGTGACCTCTGTGTCGTAGATACGGCTCACCCGCAACATACGAACGCATCATTACAGACATGAATAGAATAATGATTGATCTGTTTTAGGTGATTGCCTGTAACGGTCACGATTTGGGACATGGATGTCAAATGTAAACATTTAATTCAGTGATTAAACTTTTTGCATTATATCATCATATGTATGTTTACTTATGGGGATGGCTGATAAATGGTTCAGGTGTGCCTGACTCTCTAAAATAAGATAAATAAAGGATACATGTCATAAGCCCAAAATAAAGGCACATAATGGGGCTCATAATAAGCAGAGGAGGTTGCAATTGATCAAAGTTAAAGGTCCAATGTATCATTTTTTTTGAGGATCTATTGACAGAAATGCAATACAAGATGCATAACTATGTCTTCAGTGGTGAATAAAGACCATACACAATGAAGCGTTATGTTTTTATTACCTTAGAATGAGCTATTTCTATCTACATACACCGCGGGTCCCCTACATGGAATTTGCCATGATGTTTCTACAGTAACCCTAAACGGACAAACTGCTCTACAGAACGTGTTTCGTAAATACATTATTTCCTTCAGCAAAGAAGCGAAAATGTGGCGACATCTTAGTCCTGTGCAGTGCTCGAATTGAATCAAGTCTTATGGGGGGTCCCCGCCATAATACTTTTTTTTGGTGGGGGTGGGGGTTAGTCTCGCAATATACAATTTATACAAAATACACAATATATTTGATCATAATATGCATAACTATTTACTATTCAGGGCTCAACGCTAAGGATTTTTTCTACTGGCCCAGTCGGGCAAGTGATTCCAATTTTTACTGGCCCTGCCAAAATTTTCACTGGCCCCACCACAAAAAAGTGTTAAATAATATCTAGTTATTTTTAATCTTAATAAATAAGCGTATGATACCATAAAAACGATTAGCCTATAACTATTCAACTATTGCTGAATACAACTAATCAGTAATTAATCAAATAAGATCAAGTAATCAAAGTATGTGCAATAGCACAGATAAATGTAATAAAGCAAACATACAACATCAGTGCATTTCAGGTGTTTTAGATGGTCTAATAATTATCAGGTACAGAAATTAAATAATGTAAATACTTTATAGTCTTCACTGTATTAAATATAATATTGATTTAACCTTACTAAAGTTATAATTTAATCAGTGAAGAGCAGTGAGTGTTTTTGTCTTCGTTCTTTGTTGTTTGATGAACAAAACTGAGACGTTTATTAGGCTGCTGCCCCTTTAAGAGAAGCACGGATCTAATATAATGTAACACACGCGTTTTATTTCGACATGCGTTTTGTTCCCGTTAGACATAATTGATTACTTTTTACAAGTATACTAGTATAATATTGGCATTTTGACATAATTTTGTGTCGATATGTCAGATTAAGAGTAAGAAGACGTGAAAGAGAACTCGATTCAGTATTTTGCGTGTTGTCTGATGCGCCATTCCGGCAGCGCACGTATATTAAATCGTGCAGTGCTTTATGTCGAGCCCTGCTATTTATTAAAAACAGGCTTCTTTTACTGTATTTTGGATCAAATCAATGCAGGCTTGGTGAACAGAAATGACTTTTGAACAGTAGTGTACGTCCAACAGAATAATTCTAGCATTATTCACTATTTTCCCTAAAAACAACTGGATGATTGACACTTTGTGATAATTATGTTTGTTCCGAAAAACTTGTTTAAATGCAAGAAACTAGTTTATTAGATATTCAAATATATAAACTGTGACAAGACCGGCTGTTAGTCTGTGTTAGTGTTGTGGGGATTTTTCAACGATTTCAGTGCAGTTTACATAGTCCAGTAGGTGGCGGCAAGAGACTGTTATGAGTGAGTGCTTTATTCAGGAACTAACTATGGCTATCAATATGTCAATCATAGCTATTTCAAGAGTGAATCCCGCATTTATATGCCGATGTAATTCTCGAAACTTTGCAGCGTGTATGTGGCAGTTGGTCTTAGCAGCATGAAAAACAAGTTTTATACAATTCTGAATGGATTAATTTATATATAGCACAGAAACCGCACAACGAGAACTCCCTTTATAATTACTAAAAAGCTGTCACTCATCTTCATCGAGATCTCTAGCACCCCAGAACCAGGCCTAATAATAATTTACGCAAGGAATACAAAAGCCCCGACATGTTGATGTTTTGATGTTGAGTTGATGAATATAGTGGATAGATATATATAGAGAGAAAATTACCCCTCAAAAAAGTAGAAACTTCCTCTTCCAGACTGCAGGTGGATGTTTATTATTCTCCATTTTTTAGCTGAAGTTAGCTTCACCGGAGCGACGCCGATCAAGCAGTCATGTATGGAGGACTAAACCTGCAAAAATTATAAATAAATATATAAACGAATAAATGTAATAATATGAAAATAAATAAAGTAATGAATGGCTCGATAAAACAAAATAATTCGTTTTATCTATTATTGATCTTAACTTTATTTTTTAATTGATTTATTATTTTTTGTGTCCATTTTATATTATTTTAATTTTTATATTATTTTATTGATCATTTTCTTTTATTCTTACATTTATTTATTTATAAGTATAAATACAAGACACAGAAAAGTAAGAATAAATTCAAGAATAAATCAATAAAAGTGGAAATAAATACATGCGTTAATAAATACATCTAAAAATAAATAAACGTATAAATAAACAAATGTAAAAATAAAAGGAAATGATTAATAAAATAATCTAAAAATAAAACATAAAAATGATAAAAATTAAATAGAAAATGTACACAAAAAATAATAAATCAATTTAAAAAATGAAAAGAAAAGTTAAAGCTAAGATCAATAATAGCTAAAACGAATTATTTTGTTTTATCGAGCCATTCATTACTTTATTTATTTTCATATTATTACATTTATTTGTTTATATATTTATTTATCTATACATGTATTCATTTATTTATAATTTTTGCAGGTTTAGTCCTCCATAGTCATGTCAAGGATGTCCTGCACTGGCGGTCTTTAGACGTGGGGCGGGGCGTTTAAAATTTAAAGAGATATGACAACTAGCCCATAAACAAACTTAATATAAATTATTGTAAATAATTAATTCACGAAATTTACTATACATTGCATGAATTTAATCACATTAAATTGTCATTATCATTTTTACTCAAATAAAAATATCTGAGGGACCCCCTAAGTCTATTTTTTACTTCTTATACCGGGACCCCCCTAATGCCTTATGAAGGGGTTCAATTCGAGCACTGGTCCTGTGTCAGCCATCGTAGTGCTTCGAAAGAGAGGGGGAGCGGTGGAGACAACTGTTGGGTGCAAGTTGCAACCTCACCACTAGTCGCTAGATGCCGCTAAATTTCAAACACTGGACCTTTATGTATTCCAGAGAGGCTTGTAATAATGTTACATGATACATGGATATTGTACAGTTTTATACCAAGAGGGCTAATGGAGCTATTTTAATTCAGCATTTGACACCTGCCACAGATCTTAAGTGCAGGTTACAATGAGTTCACAGAATAATAGGGCAAGTCGACTTAAAATGGGAATGGCTTAAATACAGTTTGACCTTACAATGTGCTTAATACGCAACACTACATAAGAAATCGTCGTTTTATAAGAAAGAAAAGTGTGTGAGAGAGAGATAGAAAGAGCATGTGAGCCAGTTATGGCCTTTATTGGGATCACTCATGATTAGCTACTGCTGAAAATGGGTGTGAAGTGTCATTCAATTACAAATGCCAGAGCAGGTAGGGATCACTGGAAATATCAAGAACACTAGCTGGAATTAATGTAATGAGATGTGCTCACCCTTTCTATTTTATAATAATCACATCATATAGATTCATATTACATTCATATCACACTTCTTATATTGAAACCAGAATCAGAAAAAGCTTGTGTGCCAAGGATTATTTATGGCTTTAGGAGGTCCAAAATACTTCCGTATACACATAAAGCCTACATTCAGTATAAACTTACCGGTAGCCTACGCTTGCAAAAGATGCCATAATAAATAATATTTACAAACCACAAGACATAGATAGACATCAATGGATATATAAAAATATGCAATTCAGTGTCCTGGATCCTGGTCCCCACCCAAATCGATGCCCTTGTTAAAGCATTAAAACATTTAAGTCATATACAAAGATGTAAGTGGAATCGTTATTTATAAATTTACCACATTTTCATATACTGTATAACACATTTTTAGTTAGAACAACTAATACAATTTTTAGTCCGTTCAATTCAGGATCATTCCTTTTTATCAAAGACCAAACACATTTCACACTGTTTTCACATTTTTGAAATTCTAATTCATGGCATGGCAATGTATTCTCCATTTTCATCTTGTCACCGGTCTACCATTCCATTACAGAAAAACACCAGGAGCACAAGGTTACCTTTCTGCAGAAACATGTAAACAGACGAAAAGGTCATCAAACGGGGCTCTGTTTTGCTGCGGCCAAGAAACGTAAAAAATAAAAGGTTGTGAAAAAGTGGCTGGCCCTTTCAAAAGCGCACGCTTTCGAAAGGCACATAGAAGAGACAGAGAGCATGTGCTTTCTTTCATATCTACCTCCATAACTCTCCTACAACTCAATTGAGTGAATTAGAATAGCAAGCATATATCAATGTGTAGGATTAACCTTGTTTACCTCCTGGTCTCCCGTCCATGCTGTGGTGTAACAACATTCAGGAACATTTGCCCTCACTTTGGGTTGTTTATGGTCAAACCAGGGGTTAACAAGGAGTGCGTTTGAATAATACCTTATATGATGCCTACTGATGTTGACGATATTGCACAGGTAAACATAGTCACGTTATCACAAACTTGAAACAATGTATTCAAACACGAATTTGCGCCACATGACACTTATCGCCAATGTATCAGCGGCACTCAGGGATTAACTCAGCGACGACAAAATAATAGAATAGCGTCTCTTTAAAATGACGCTACTGACATGGATTAGAGCAATAGAAACAATAGTGGAATATAAACCAGAGATGACACTTAAAATGGCTGCTGATTTATCGCCATGGTGAGTTTGGTACTGGGCTTCCATGTATATTAGTGCAACAAATCTGGGTCCATTTAGCAAGGAGATGCTCATACATACATCACCAGTTTCAGCTCCAAGCCAAGGTCAGAACTGGTTGCATCAATCTTTCGCAGCAGAGGCTAGTCCACACAAGGGCAGGTTTGTAACTGTCGTCACGGTAATAGAATCTTTTTTCCTCTGCTTCATCTTTTCTCTTATCATGTGAAATATATATTCAACTTCTCCTCTTTCCCTCATTCTCTTCCACTGCGTTTTTTTTATCTTTAAAACATTGGGTGAACCTCATTCTTTTTCCGTGGACACATGCTCTGCAGATCATAGATTTTTAACACTTTCATTTCTGGCCCTGTCAGGGGCCTTCAGAAAAAAAAGAAACTAGTGTAAAAAGCCTTGACCCAGCTTTTCTTATGAATGTGGTGAAAATCACATTTGTCAATATGATGTCTGTGTGTGTGTTTATATAAGGGGTTCATCTTAGTAAGATTAAGGTTTTGAATCAAAAGTCCAATTCCAGCAGTGGTTTTGTATATTGGTATACTGTATATTGTATATCATCTAAACAATTATTGTCTGTCAACATCATGATATTTTTTGCTGTTGGGTTAGTGACAGTTCACCTAAAAACGAAAATTCTGTCATCATTTACTCACCCTCTTGCCATTTCAAACCTGTATGACTTTCTTTCTTCTGCAGAACACAAAAGGAGATGTTTCGAAGAATGTTGTTAACCGAACAGCGATTGCATCCATTGACTTTTTCCATTAGTTTTGTGTCCATACATCAATGGGTCATTGACCCAAGTCAATGGGTGCCGCTGCTGTTCAATTTTCCAACATTCTTCAAAATATCCTTTTTTGTGTTTGCAGGTTTGAAATGACAAAAGGGTCATTTTCATTTTTTAAAGAACCAAACCAAACGTATTTAGGCAAGGTTCAGCTATAAAATAAATATGGTTAAAAGTATTTTTGGTTGAGCCAAGTTGACTTCATTTGTTACAATTACAAGACATAATTCTCGGAAATAGTCACGAGAAACCACCACAAGTGAGAGTAAAAACATTCTTTTTGCAATTTATTTTATTTTTGTACATCACAATACTTGTGCAATAATTCTATGTTTGTCTATTTAACTGTAAGAATGTAAATACTTGCATCAAAAATGTAAACACTTATTTTTTCCCAGAGCTTTTATATGAGCCTACTGGCTGTGTTATATCCTCTCCACTCAAGAGTCTGAAACTCTTCAGGTGAATTTGGTTTAAACAGTGCTGTGTCAATATTTGCTATTACTCATGCAAAAGTGTTATGCATTATGTGAGATTAATACTAAAATCAATCATCCACAGAGCACTTTACTTGTACCAGTCCATTTAGAGAGAGAGAGAGAGAGAGAGAGAGAGAGAGGACAAGTGAATACATATATAAATAAAAGTCATCTCTTTTAATTGATGAACTTGACCCTCTTTTCCTTGGTGCCAATTTTCATTTGATCTATAAAAATATGCTTGAGTGACATTATGTGACGGCATCTTAATCACCGGGAGAGTAAATAAGAATAATTTATGCTGGTTGATTGTAGGCAGAGGGCCATGAATCAGTGCTGTGTCACATGTAACGCCAGGTGCATTGATGAGGTGGAGGGGCCACAGGCAGCAGATTGGGCTGTAAAGGGAAAACAGGCGGGAGGCATTGACACCGCTACCCCATTCCCAGCATGCACCAGAGGACACAAGTGGCTAATCTTGGCATCAAAACGAGAGGATTTCTGTTGAGTATACTTTATTGTACAATATACTGAACTGTTGTTGTAAAAGTTATGGGAGTTTAAAAATGTTTAATTCTTAAAGGGATAGTTCACCCCAAAATAAAAATTCTGTCATCATTTACTCACATTCGAGTTGTTCCAAATCTGTATACATTTCTTTGTTCTGATGAACACAGAGAAGGATATTTGGAAGAATGCTTATAACCAAACAGTTCTTGGCCACCATTGACTACCATAGTACAATGGTAAAAATGACAAAGGTAGTCAAAAGTGCCACAGAAATGTTTGCTGTCCTACATTCTTCAAAATATCTTCTTTTGTGTTCAACAGAACAAAGAAATTTACAAAGAAATCTTGCCTACTATGGTAGTCAATGGTGGCCAAGAAGTGTTTGGTTACAAGCATTCTTCCAAATATCTTTCTCTGTGTTCATCAGAACAAAGACATTTATAAAGATTTGGAACAACTTGAGAGTGTGTAAATAATGATAGAATTTTCATTTTTGCGTGAACTATTTGTTTAATGATATTTAGTAAAAAAGGAATTTTAAAACTTCAAATTCTTGGGCTGTAAAAGAAGGTTTTTGCTCTTTTACAGTTTAGTAGGTCCACAGGTGTGACCCATAACATCACTGTCAGTGTTTTTATATAGTCAAATCCACAGCACAGTCAGTCAGTCTAATAAAAAAATGAAGCAACCGTTTCTCATGTCCTGTGCAATTAATAAATCATATCACATTCCTGGCCCCAGTTGTTCTTTAGGGGTTGCACATGGCTGCATTGATCTTCCCTTTAGGTATCATAGTGTGTGTGCGTGTGTGTGTGCGAGTGTGACTCATCTAAGAAAAAGGCCCTCAGATAAAGTCCATCATAGAGATGGCTTCTGACAAATATGTTGAGTGTGGTGAAAACATGACAGCTGTCAGTCAAGACTCGGGCACTCGGAGGTAAAACATTTTATTGGTTGCAAGGTTCTGAATGTCAGAGAAACGATGGAGATACAAAAAATGTAAACATTGAATTTGACTTAAATTTCACTCAAAATATTTATTTCTAGGATGACTTGAGCATTACAGAATACATTTTTTTGAGAGATCATACAAGTTGATTGTGAGTTTATATAACAAACTGTAGTCATTGAAAAGTGGTCATGGTCATAACTCCAATTTCTTATAATATTGTGAAATTCTTAGGTAGAACACAAAAGAAGATATTTTGAAAAATGTTGGTAACCAAACAACGTTGGTTCCCATTGACTCGCATTGGTTTTGTGTCCATGCAATTGAAGAGAATGGGAAGTGAATGATGACAGAATTTTCATTTTTGGGTGAACTATCCCTTTAACCTTCATGTCATCTTTGTAGGGGTCTGTAGAAAATAAACCAGAATATTGCTGGCCACCTGCATAGAGACACAGAAGCCAAAAACAAATACGATTTAATCTACTGCTGTCTTCCTGTGGCATACAGTATAAAAAGGATGCATGGGGTTTCATCCAGTTATGCTATTAGCATTATGATACCATATTGGGTCGGTCATCTATGGCCACGTCTTTATGACTGCCTTCGATCTCTGCCTTCAAAGATCATTAGCACTTTTCTCTCTTGAGAGGACAAAGACACAAGCTCTAATCCGTGAGTTCTCCTCGCGCTAACACGGAATGACATGTTTCCAATGAGTAAACCGATAATACCCTCTATTTGTTTTCTGCGCTGCAGTTAACAAGTTTCATTAAACAAATGAGGCTGCATTAATTTCGCTGCCATTTTTTATCATTGTTGTGACATTTTATGACTGCTATTGGTCTGAAAGTGGGATAGACAGATCAGTGAGATTCCAGTTCTATGATGAGACAAAAGGAATGCAGGAACGGAATCACGATTACATTGAGAATAAAAGCGTTAGTGTCACATCCTTGCTGATAAGAAAAATACAGATTTAAACAGTTGAAGAACAGATTAAAACTATTGGTCTCAAAAGGGACATGCTCTTTAAACGAAGGACAGACCCTTCTGGAGGACACGTGCTGGGTTCAGTGTTCTCATGCGCTGTTGGGGATGAAGGGGGATGATCTTTGGCCCCTGTTTTGAGAGACACCGGCATCCCCCCTTCTCAAAAACAGCTGTCCTCTCCACTCACCATTTATCTGCTCTGATCTGTCCCGACCTTTCAGAGTTTTCCCATCTGACAGCTTCCAGATACACCAAGTCAAACTTCACTGGGAGCTTACAATCACTTACTCTTCTGGCCAGACCTCAAGTGCCTCAGCCTACAGAACAATGTAAGCTTTGGATGAGACATGTGGTTAGGATGTTACAGGTATATTCTTTCTCTTTAAAGCTAAATAGACTGCAAAAAAAAAAGATTTACTTTTAAAATATTGAGCTACGTGATTATGACAAGATAATGTGGCCATGAGGTAAAATATTATGTGTTATTGTGCAAAGCTCATATTATTGTTATTATTATTTTATGCATATTATATAATAATATTATTATTATCATTAAGACAATACTAACAATAATAATCAAGAGTTATTTGTGGCCATGAAGTTATTATTTTTTTACAAAGCAAATAATATTAATAATAATAATAAATATTATTAATATTAATGTTGTTGGTATTATTATTATTAATTATGATAAATACTTTTATACATATATAAATAATACATTTTTGGCCTTGTTAACATCAAACATAGTTTCTAATTAGATTTCGTAATTTCAGAAAGTCAGATAAATTCAGACATTTTACATTTTATTTCTGTATATAAACACACCCGGAAATAAAAAAAACATGATTTAATATGAGACAAACAGTTTTAAACATATGATAAACGGGGTGTTTATGTTTCCCCATATATCAGAAAACATGAAAAATATATATTTGGAAAAACAAAGCAGAATAATTGAAGGGCTGAGATGAAGCGCAGGTACAGCAGCCTCTTGGCTGTTCACTGTCCACTCAAATGTTAATCTATCATACAGGCCCGAGCTGCGGAAATGCATAATATTTTTAAAATGTTGATTAGTGAACCTCGTGCCGCAGTATATCAAGGTAATACATCAGCAGTGATGAGATATTAATCTCTGGATGAGCCACAACCATTTCTTCCCCTCTGACAGGTCCAGAGCTCACAGGACTTTAATATGACAACACAGCTCGCAGAGCCATCTCGGAAAATTAATTAAAAACCGTATCAAACCTGGTAGAAAACACAACCGACGCTTAATGAGGACTAGACGCCATGAATCAGCCAGCTACTGGCTGCCACATTTTTAGCTGTGCTGTGATGTATTTGCTTAGGTAAAATATACATGGGCATGGCCCTTGAATCTTAACGTATCGATATGCAAACTATACAAATTCAGAAGAATTAAAAACAATAAAACAGCCACACAGATGACTGACAACACAAACACAGAGTGCTCTTTATATCTTGGTTATACTACAAATGAATGAACACAATACAATACAATGACACAGAGCAAATTTCAATGTGAAGAGCCAATAAGTCTGTGCCACTAATCATGTTAATTGATCGTTCTTTAGTGGCACAGGAGCTGGGCTCAGATTGCATTAGGCATAATGAGGATTTAATGTGGGGTCAAGAGCAGGCCGGGGTTCTACCTTGTCAGGACATTGAGGGAGACTGTGTTTGTTTACACCCCGCTAGGCTCAGCGTTCCACACAACAACTGCATCAGGGGACGCAAGGGCAGGGGGCCGAGTAGACAAAATCTACATGCATATCTTGGCAATAAGGAAACTGCATTTGTTTGTTTAAAAAGTTTCATATTGTGATTATTCGTCGGTGTGTTTTCGTGTGCACACAGTTGAGGTCATGCCACACTTTTCATGACAAAGGGCACAGCGAATCTAGCTCTCCCGTCTGGCGAACAATCCCAGCCCTGTCTGTCTTTCCTCTGTAGATCAGCCCACACAAAAGGCCAGATTCAGCTGTTTATGAACCTCTCTGCCTCTCTATTCATCTACCGCTGCCATTATTCCAAGGTCATGCCAAAGAGCTGGATTTAGAAAGCCCTAACTGAAGTCCAATTAGATTCACACAGCCCAACACTAGCAGGGAATTCTCTTTTCCCCTGTGTTTTGGACAGGTGACCTCTATTTAAGAGATACCTACTTACAGTATGTATTGTAGTGTTACAGGATGCATTGAAATGAAATGAAACGTTTACAATAAAAGGAAAGAAGATCCAATTATTTTTCTTTCTTTCGTGATAGTTTTGTTTTATAAATCAGACTTGGACTGAATAGTATGTGAGTGCATTCAGAGATGAATCAGATACGGTATCACAGTCTGAAAGGTACAGTAAGTACAGTCAGTTAGGTTAGTCTTCCCATCTCGGCTTGACAGGGAGAAATGAAATATCAAGTGATATCTTGATTTAGGTATTAATGAGAATTGCAGTAATCCAAATAAAATTCTCTCCCTTTTTTAAAGAAGCTGCAGCTAATGAAGGGCAAAAACTTAGGGCAATATTTACCCTTTTAGAAATGGTTCCCAAAATGTCACAAGAGCCTTTATCCATCTGTGGCACTGGACGAGAAAAGGTCCTGGTCCCCAAGGGCGTTTTCCACACAAAATGTTTAAATCTCTTTTCAAATGTAATTTTAAAGACAAAGTTTAAAAGCGGAAGTAAATTCGTTTTGGCTTTAGTATCGGTGGGACAATTATTTCAAACAAAACTGAAGTGAAAACCAATTCTACACTTCTGAAATATGGAACTGTTACAGCCA
Organism: Triplophysa rosa; assembly: GCF_024868665.1. Classification (NCBI taxonomy): domain Eukaryota; kingdom Metazoa; phylum Chordata; class Actinopteri; order Cypriniformes; family Nemacheilidae; genus Triplophysa; species Triplophysa rosa. Next base: position 11,574,776 of record NC_079906.1, on the reverse strand, counting down.
TTGAGGTGAGACAGAAAATTCCAAATCATTTAATGAATCAGTTAAATAATTCAATGTTGGCTATATTTAGTTAGTATAATTTAAAAGTGATAATTATAATTATATAATGATTATAATTATAATTATTTAGAATTTTTAACATTTTATTATATTTTTATTTAATTCATTTATTTTTTATGTTTAAAGTCACTCACTTCTAAATTGTTCACAGAGCGCCAATTAATCAGGTATATAAATATTTAATGTTGGGGATATTTAATTATAGTTATTATCAAAAATATTATTATAGAAGTTAGAATTATTTAGCCTATTTTATTTTATTTATTTATTTATTTTTAAAGTCACTCGCTTCTAAAGCTTTCACAGAGCCCCAATTAATCGGGTATATAATAATTCAATATTGGGATATTTAGTTATAGTTAATAATAAAAAAGTTATAATTATTTTGCATCTTTTAATTTTATTTAACTTTTATTTAATTGTATTACTTTTTATTTTTTTAAATCAATCTTCAACAGAGCGCCAATTGATCAGCTATTTAATAATTAAATGTTGGGGATATAACAAGTTATAATTTTTTATTGTATTTATTTTTTATTTATTTTTTAAATGTATTTATTTTTTACCACACTCACATCGAAATCTTTCACAGAGCACCAGTTGGTCTGCTGACCTCAGTTTAAGAAGCTCTGGCATAAACCTACCACAGAAACTTAACACTGTTACGTTTTAGTCAGGTTTAGCTGTTTAGCTCTAGCAGTGATAGAGTAAAGCCAATCCTAATGTTTACTCATTAGCTCAGAGGACAGACGGCAGACAGGGACTTGCAACTCCAAAGGGGACAGCTCCTCTAACCGTGTCTCCTTGATAAGTTTGCATTTCAAAAGACCTTGGTCTAATCCATTAGGGGGGCTAGAAAAACAAGATGTTCCTCTCCGGTTTGGCTAATTACCTTTTTTCTTTAGCTCATCAGAGCAGTCCATATTCTTAAAGTGCTGTTGGGATCCAGATGTGTAACTAGGCTAATGACTGACTGACTAACAAAGAAAAATGGATGGCCATTCTTGAGCGGCAATAGAAGACTCGGGTAGTCTGTGCCCATTTTGGGCCCATGGAGTTAATCACCCTGAGCGCTTTGGCAAATGCATGTTTACATCCATTTAGTGACATTTAGGTCCGGTAAGTCAGACAGATGTTTGTTTTAGTGGTGGGGTAGTAAGTATTAGACAACTCTTTGTCTAGCCCTGCCATCTGACTTATTGTAATCTGTTTACAGGGGTCATCTGTGAGTAAGTGAAAAAGAAAGAGAAAGAAAGAAAGAAATGGCTCTGAATGATGTGGTGGAGAGGTAAAATAATAATATTGTAGGTGATTTTGATTTTAAACATAACATTGTTCAATTGTTTTTGTGGCAATACATTTTATTAATAAATTCTGTTTACACGAATACAACAATATCTGAATACTTGGTCAAATCTGTATATTAGGGCACAATTACGTATCTTTGCAAAGTGCAAAGGGTTAGGAGTGCAAACATGCTTACAATTTGTTTGGCATTGTGAGTTCCAAACATTTTTATGTGTGAATTTGAGTTCATACATTGATGTTTTTGTAAATGAACGTAAATTAACACATGTATTTGAATATCTTAATTGATATTTATTTACACTCTACTAAACAAAGTTAAACTAGGGTACGTGGTGGGTTCATTACCATCAGTAACTAACAGTAACACTGAATAACTAAACTTTCGATACTTTTTACTGTACAGTATGCGAATAAAATGCTTTTCTGTAAACCCACCTCAATCATTGGTAAACCCCATGCCCGTCATCGCCCACAGGGTGAAGGTAGGGACATGGGTGGCTGATGCAGGCCGCAGTAGCTGTGATACCTATCCTCTATGTGAAGCAAAGCAGAGCTGACAGAGGCCACCTCAGGAGACGGCTCACTCTCCATCACAGCGCTGAAAGGAAGAGGCAGGGTCTGTCAGGGGTCCGCTACCATTCCAGAGAGCTGCGTACCCCCATCCTGCTGCTGTCTCTACATACAAACACAGTCACTTACACACCTCTATACAATAAGCACACATACATACAGTGAAGACACAAGAAATGTAATAATATTCAATATGTCTTGAGAGTACAGATGCTAGTCATCAACGTCTCAAACTGTTTTACTTTTAAATTGTGCTGTAATGCTGGTAATAAGCTTTTTAATGGCAGATTCCATTGTGACAACATGCCCCCTAGTAGGATGTGCTATCACAAATACACACATACAGAAATCATTTATATATATTTGATTTAAAACATATTATTTTATTTAAAGGGATAGTTTACCCAAAAATGAAAATTCTGTCACCGTTTATTCACATTATTCTCATTTCAAACATGTTTGACTTTATTTGTTCCGCAGAACACAAAATAAGTTATTTTGAAGAAAGAACAGCGGTTCTACTATTGTATGCACACAAATCCGATGCAAGTCAATGGATGACAGTTAGCAACATTCTTCAAAATATCTTCTTTGGTGTTCTGCGGAACAAAGAAAGTCAAACAGGTTTGAAATGAGAAGAGGGTGAGTAAATGATGACAGAATTAAAATTTTTGGTTGAACTATCACTTTAATTCCTTTATTTTCTTACTTAAACACCATTACAAATAATGGCTTTCCACATTCTACCATTTTTATTTATTTATACACTGGATACACTACAGAAAGCTTGCCAATCAATTATTACATTACAGTCAATATTTGGTTAAATCAAACAAATACAAAAACTGTATATGGTATGTTTCTGCACGGTAGAAACATATAACAAACAGCGTACTGAAATTCTCTGGATGTTCAATTCAACTCGTAACTGAGGCAAATTGAGAGCTTTTCACCTCTACCCTTTCAGCCAGGACCATCATTTTTAATTCTGCAACTTTTCTTCTTCTGTCAAAATTGGTGTGGAGGAAGAGAAACGAGCGTGGAGAAATGGGAGACAAAAGGAAAGAGCCCTCCTAACTTTTATCTGAGCGGCCAAACGCTGTTACTCTCAAATGGTGTCAGGAACTCTATATCTCTCGCGCTTTCTTCTTCCCCCTCGCCAGGTGACAAGCAGGAGACGAGAGAGAGAGAGATAAGATTGGAAAAGAATCCCACTCCACTGAGTAAATAAATAATCAATACTCATCTAAATGTAAATGAGAAAGTAGCCCTCTTTGATAGCATCGTTTTTATCAACCAACCAATTTTCCTCAGACACTCACTGGGCCTCAACCAAATCACCATCATTCAGCGTCCGAGTAATAGAGAGGAAAAAAGAACAGTGAGAGAGAGAGAGAGAGAGAGAGAGAGAGAGAGAGAGAGAGAGAGAGAGAGAGAGAGCAAGTTGAAATCAGTTGAGCTCAGTCAACCTTCACCAATACCATTTCACCAGAAATGCCATTTAGTTTCATTGCACTCCTGCATTGTTTCGATTGTATTTCTGATACTCTTGTCAATTACCGATCGCGCCGAACCTTCAGCATATCAGCGTCTATGTCAATAGTCACCGCCGAATCTGCTTTTGAGTCACTTTTTATCTTCGTAACTTCAGTCTGAGGTGGTAATTTTGTCAGGTCTTGCTCACGTATCGGTGGCTTTTTAAAATACGAACCGTATCGATTTCACCTTCTCCAAGTTCACGGGGGCAAGATGCATGAGGGCTTTTTCACTTCACCTGTCAGTGGCTGTCAAGCACAGCCAGAGAGATAAAAATGCATTGGCTCAGTGAAATAAAAAAATAAGGACAGGTTTTAAAATATAAATTACTCAAGGAGAATAGATTATGACTGGGGACATGCTGTTTGAAAAATGTTAACAATGGCTTTTTGACCCATGTCCAGCAGCCGAGTTTTTTTTTGGAGATTCAGGCATCCGTTTTGCAAAAATGATGATGACAACTGTACCTATACAACCTTAAAGAACCAGTTCACCCAAAATGAATTTAGCTAGAATTTATTCACCACTAATTCCAATTTTGTAATGTTTTCTTTTTTTCAGTGAAATATATACAGTATATTGCAGGAGGAGAATATATTATGACAAGAGACTCGATGATGAAAAAAATATTTGAGAAAATAAATATGTCAGTGAATAAATCAATTTCAGTCTTTTTCTTACACAAAGCTCTCATGTTAGAACACCAGTACATATATAGAGCAAGCTTGAAAATCACTGTTCACTTTTCTTTTTTATGGACAGAAGCACAATCTATCTAAATGTGTATTTACTAAAAAATGAGGATACGTGAATGATTCATTTATGGATAAACTATTCCTTAAAGAAAATTACTATTATTACACGCACACAAAAACTATATCTACAACATAAACAAACATTATGTGGCGCAAACTCTAAGGGGAATACATGTTTTTCTGTGTGTTTGGTGTTTTATAAGTTGCCCATGCATGTATGCACATAAAATTGCAAAAATTAGTAAAAAAAGTGTCGGAACAAAAGATGCATTGTATCTAAAAGCGAATGCTCACCCAGACCTGCCTGAAACAAATCTATGTCAGTTCGTGGTATGATTTGACTAAGACCGCCCAAATGTATACACAAGTAAGCTGTCAGTACAATTGCTTTGGAACCTGATGCTTGCAAGTATTCCACCAATCACTATGCACTGGTGAACTGGCCAATCATAGCACACATCGCTTTCAGAGCGATGAGCTTTGTAAAAAATCTGTGCGTTTCAGAGAGGCGGGGCAAAGAGGAGATACAAACATACACGGTATGTGGAAAAAACAGCGTTTTTGAACCTTAAAGGACCCATTGCATGAAAGTCAAAAATGTTCTTTGTTTAAGTGCTATAATCGGGTCCCCGGTGCATCTAGCAACCCAGAAAATGTGAAAAACAAGATCCCAGTAACTTTGTTTTGGTAAGCCTTTCTCTGCAAGCATGTGAGAAATCACATTTCGCTCCTGATGTGACGTAGACGCGGGTTTTATTATAATATTACCGCCCCTTAATCTACACAATTCCACCCACGGCGCTGCCGCCATTGTTGTTTTCACAAGCGACAGCAGTGTACATGACGCCATGGCTAAAGTTCATGGACAACATGCAATGTAGTCGCTGCACAGAGTCCTAACCTCGGAAGAGACAGGAGTGGATTTATTTTATTTTTAGTGGAAATCCCTCAGAAACCATAAGTAACAACCTGCTTGTTTGCGCGAATCACTTCAAGCCGGAGTGCTTTATCAACCTGGGACAGTACAAGCAGGATTAGCTGCAAAGTTGTTCCTTCACAGGGATCGAGACCAACTGAAGGAGACAACGCTGCCGATGTAAGTAATATTTATCAACAGTCTGAATTGACGTACATGTACCGTATATATAGGAGGATAACGTTAGCATATGATAGCGAAGGGAGCTATTAGCTAAGTCAGTCATGAGCTAAATAGAACATTCAAAGCCAGTGTTAAACTTACTCTATATTTATATGTTATTTGGCAAATGGGCACTTGGAGTTTAGCTGTATGTATGTTAATACATTATGTGCATTAATATGTTCAGCTGCGGCAAGCTGTTTGTTTTGCTAATGAACAGGGGCGAAAACTGCGGTTGGTTTCATTTTAAACGTCTCAAATCATTCATCCTTAAGCTGAAAAATCTAGCATACTAGTTATGCTCTCACGTTGTGTGTGTAACGTTATAAGCGCTAAAATCCACGTAATTCCGCTGAGATCTGAAGGTGGATTTTAGGCAAGCATACACGCACAACGTGAGCGCTGTATGCTGTGACAGATTTTTTTAGTCTCCGGACGTATGATTTGAGACGTTTAAAACTAAACTAAAAACAGAGAAGTTCAGGAAACATAATTCAGCTAAACCATTGCCATGGCAGTACTACGCGTGTGTTGTGTTGACACACCGGATGGAAGGGGGGTGTGGTGCGCTGTAACTCATTATCATTTAAAGAGACATGCACCAAAACGGGTTGCTGTGAGTATAGCTGTTTTTGACGAGGCAAGAAGGGTTTTGCTTACACAGCCATTGAGTGTTTTTAAGCAAAATATGTTCCAGACATTTCATGAAGACCCTAATAAATCATACCAACTTGTTGAAAGTGCTCATACAATGAGTCCTTTAAATCATGTATATACACATTGCATTACATCTAAAACAAATGATAATATTCGTTTTAGCCGTGTCATATGACCCCTTTAACTTCTGTTAGACCTCTGCAAAGAATCAATAACTGCGGAGTAGTTTTAATTTAATTTAATACAATTAATTTACGATGAAATATTTATAGTAATATAAATTAAATTTAAAATAAATTGTTAATATAACCAAAAACAGACCAGAAGTTAACTTCAGGTTAACTTCGGGCCAGGCGCATGCATCCAATGAAACTTAAAAAAGCAAAATGCATTAAAACATTCCAAACGTCTTTTCACTCTTTCATTTGACCCTTAGCCCTTTCCAAACTGATCTAGTGGGAAGATTTAAAAGTGGTTCTCTCCATCTCAGCTCTGTCACACACCGAGGTGCTAAACATGGCTGACAGGCCGAGCAGAGCAGGGGGCGTAAGTCCCTCCGCCCTGATCCGAGACCTGTAAGGGCCATGTCCAGCGCAAGGGCATGGGCCTAAACTCTGCCTGACAGGTCCTCGACACATCTCACAGCTTTACTGACATCTGGACGTGTGCTGTAAAATCGGAGGAGTTCAAACCAATTTAGCGTTGGAGCCCAGGTGACACGGGGTACGGCTCAGTGGGATTACGGAGGTCGGAGATACCTGTCCACTTGCAATTTGCAATCTCCGTGGATGGAAGAGAAAGGAAATTCTGCATTAAAAGAGCTTGGAGCAATTCCCAGCCTAAGTTTAATCTTGATGCATGAAATCATCTGTCCGATTTAATTAAGTACAGACTTGGCATTTACTACGGTGATTTTTAAAGCTCTTCTCCATTACGACACAGCTTCGAAAAGAGAAATACGGTGGATTTTTAAAACACAAACAGTTCAGACGGATGTTATATATATAATATAATAACCCGTCTGAATGAATGAAAGTGAGGTCTGCGTATTCCTCCAAGACTTTAGGTGTGGAAGACGAGGACGCTGTGTAGATGCTCAGTGGGCTTGCTGGAAAATGTCAACAAAGCTGCAAACATCTGCCAGGGACCTGTCAGTTAGATCAGATGTCCCTCTCTGATTCTCCTGTCGCGGCTCCTCGCCGATACCCTGCGCTCCAGAGGGGGGGAAAAGGCTGAAGCTGGATTGGGAGGCCCTGAAAACCAAATCTGAGCCAACATCTGCCTGATTTGAGCTGAGGAAAAAAAGTGTTGTCTTTTTTGCCACATGCCTTCTGTAGTGAGGAATCAGGGATGCATGTGATAGAATAAGGGGACACCTGTTATGGCAGACAAAGCTGTCAAAAGCGTAAAAAAAAACTGTGAGATTCAGGCTATGTGATATGCATAATTCAATATGTCAGGATGCTTGGCTGAAACAATTAGAGGAATTGTAGGTAAAGGACAATCAGTCGGATATCAGAATGAATGAGACAGTCGTATATACTGTACACCACCTAGTGCAACTAGATGGATTCACACACGTACAGCTTTAATAAGACAATTGTGACTAATAACATTAAATATGAAAACATTATGGATGATATTGGACACAGGGGAACAATTGTCAGGTAATAAAACATGTCATTAATAATGAATTATTAATAACATCTTATTATTGCTACTGCAATTATTGATGCTGGTGTTACTGTTATACAAATTGACATTGTATAATAAGATAAATGCAAATTACGATACATTGCACAGTTTTATATATGCTCATAACATACACTTACTGTATTTACACAACAGTTTTTTGTGTACTTTTGGGCAATTCCACGCAAATATCAAATTTAAGATCAAGGTTTTACGAGAGGTTTTCATCATACTGATAGGTCAGAAGTCAGTATTTGGTGGTTTAAATACCCGTGTGAAGTCTCTCGAAAATTTTTAATCATATTTTTCCATATCAAGTAAGTGAATTGTCACATCCATAACAGAATTGTCAACCATATTCCTCATAAATATTATAATAAATTATTATAAAAATTATAATTACTATAGTAAATAATACAATTATTTTATTAAATTAAATAAAATACATTTAAAAAAAATATTTTTAAATAAATTAATAAACTTTGTGGTCTGTAAAAAACCTCCCTTCTCCATTTGTTGCTTCTGGTTTACACATTTTAATTCACAGAAACGCTGTAAAGTATGTCATCTCAAAAATGCGCGTCCTTCTTTGTCACATCCATAACACATTAATTTTCTGATTTCTGGACTCTTTCATCAGGGGTTTAGTAAAATATAACAGATGAATTAATATATTGGTAATAAATACATTCACTGAGAATTTACATTTCAAATTTTGGCTGAAAATGTCACATTCGTAATGCTGGAATTGCCCTTTTTTCAGACTAGAGGTTCTTGCTAACACCTTGACAGTTTTCCTAGCAAGTAGAGCATTGTGCTTGCAACACCAAAGTCATGTGTTTGATTTCCAGAAAACACATGAATCACCTGCATTTATACTAAATGCAGTAAAAGCCTGTTTGGATAAAAATGCTGTGCATTTGTCTGTGCATGAATATAAATGACTCGAGGATTTAGCATAAACTGCAAAAACATCTGCAGTCTGTGCTGTTATTGAGAACGACAGTGCAAAAGATTCCATGTGCACCATGCGCTCTCCGAGATGACCCTCTGAATCCCATGGGAAGCTCGGCACTAAAGATGCCGGCCTTCTAGACAGGTCTGAAAACACAAAGGCAAATTCAGCAGTGAGAAAAAGGCCAACATCTCATATCCTGATCACAACTCTCGATGGGTGTGAAACATCAAGCAGCTGTCCCGTATTTGCCAAGAAACAGTGAATCGCACACACAAAGAATGTGGAATCCGTCAGCGGAGGATATGTTTGCGTTTTCCACTAAACGATCAATTATGAGCATTACGTTAAATGGCGTAATTTCAAACACGTGGAGCTGGATGCAGAAAGGGTACGAGAGAAGAAAGGGTTCAGGGAGATGAAGAAAGCGGTGTGTTTTAAAGGTTTAAAATAATATTTATTCCTCCGACGCTCTCATATCTAAGCAATTTAGCCGTGGTTGGAAATTGTCTGGCTAAATTCTTCCATTCCCACAGTTTAATCCGCTCAAGGGAGATTTGCAGACGATTTCCAAAACCATTTTCAACTTAAACTTCTCACAACCCGGAGAGAAGGGGAAAAAAGAGAAAGAAAAAATGCAGAGAAATGTGAAATCTTGACAGGACCAAGCCAGCCTTAATGCTATTTGAACACAGCTGTTTTCATTTAAACACAAGGTATTCACTCTTCTTAAAAGACTAACATCATCCCTGTTTCTCTCTGTAATCTCCACAGCTTGATACATTTGGAGAAAACACTGTATCAGAGTGTGCAGGCAAAAGTGCTCTTCTTTGATAACTCAAAATGTTTTCCAAATGTCATATATAAAACCCAAATAGCAGAACTTTTGATTTAACTTTTCAGCCATGTTTTATATCTACTGAAAGCCATACAATATACTGTATGTGAGGAAATCAATGACATTTAATTTGATACTCAAAACATTGCACTAAAATATAAAAATATTTATATATACATAATTATTAAACAGACATATATTATGTAAACAAAAACTTTTATTTTGTTTACGATTAGTCGCAAATAATCGCTTGACAGCCCTGCTCCCAATTCTTATCAGAATACAAGAAGACCTGCTTGTAGGGACACATTGAATTTTGTAGTGTAAAAAAAACCAGAAGCTTGTTTTTACCATCTGGTGACATGGTCAGACTCTTGGTCACGGTGTAATTTTGAAGAACTACTGTACACTGTAAAAGGAAGGTCATTCAATGCAGCAATGGCAGGTTTTATTGAGATTAGAAGGCAGTAAATAAACTTTACAGCCATTGGAACTCTTAGCGCTCGCTTGATGTTAAAGACACTCCTCCGGTGTTTGTGAAAATTCACCTTCTCTAGTGAATTAGGTGGATTGAAAAGGGCAACTCTTTAAACTTTTAGAGATTTTTGCCTCACTTGAAATAAAAGGGATTTCTGGAAAAGATATGGCATATGGGTATTCTGTCAACGGTAGATTTATGAGGGTTAGCAGAAAGGAGCATGTTTTACAGAAGAGTGTTTTAAAACTGCTTCTCAAGATTGACAGAGTTAAGGTTAAAAGTTGATTCTAAATGAATACAACACCAACAAATATAAGCATTATCTTCACAGCCAGGATCCCTTACATGGACCATTTCAGTTTCCAATCAGTTTTTCTGATGGTTTTAAAAGGTTCTATTTACAGCTATGTGTTTAGGTAAAATTACCATTTTTGTTTGCATTTATTTGCAGAAAATGAGACCTGGAGAAACAGGCGAAAATAACTGAAAAGATGCTCTGTATTTTTCAGACCTCAAATACTGCAAAGAAAACAAGTTCATAGTCACTTTTAAGCAACACAACAGTAATATTTTTTCATGTGATTTTCCATGTGTTTTTATCTGTCTTGTCATGCTGTCAGTCTTTCACATTGCTGTTGGATGACTGTCACTCCTGAGGTTTGATTTTGTTCAAATTCAACAGACACTGGACTAGAATAGAAATGCTGATTAAGTGAAAATTTGGAATGGTCTCTTAATTTTATTCTCATTGTTTGTTAATCAAATGGTCTAATAAGAAAAGAGACCATTATAAAATATCCATAAATCACAATATAGTTGATGTATTTCTTCAACACCTTAAGCCTCACTTTCAAGCAATCACCGACATCCTAAACTGAGAAACCATTTTCAATAAAGGCCACAGATAACTCCACTCATCTGCCACTAAGTCGTCCTCACCACAAAGTCAGTGCAGAGTGCTGCTTGTGTTTTGAAGAAATTGAAAACACTGCCTGGGGCACCATCACATTACCGGTCATGGGGGAGCCGCCGCGGTAAGATCACTTTATGGAATAAGCCCCAAAAATAGGCCAGCTGTCTCTTTTTCTCTAGCGCTGCATGGGTACGCAGCCAACCTGACTTTAGGTGCTCCTTTCCAGATGTGGCAGCTGACGGGTGATGATGATGGGGTGATTCTAGTACATATTGTGATTATTTCTGAACAACCTCCCTGAGAACAGTGTATTGTCTGAATCAAACCCAAATAGATTTGTTTCCTTCAACTAGACCTTTATGACACATTTATTGGAAATATCTGAGCCACAGATGTGGATAAGGCTGTCACTCTTTACATTTCCTAAAAAGTGTGAACATCATCTCCGTGACGGTAAAGTACATCTAAACTACACAGAATTAGTTATTACCTCCATCATTGCTCTACCAGCATCTCTCTCTCTCTCTCTCTCTCTCTCTCTCTCTCTCTCTCTCTCTTCCTCTCTTCTCTCTCTTCTCTCTCTCTCTCCTCTCTCTCTCCTTCTCCTCTCTCTCTCTCTCTCTCTGTCTCCTCTCCTCTCTCTCTCTCTCTCTCTCTCTCTCTCTCTCTCTCTCTCTCTCTGTGGTTCAGGTGAGTCCTGTAGAGGTTGCAGACCTTGTGCTGAACAGTGATGCACAGCCTCCATTACGGCTGTGCCTGCGTCCACATGGCCCGATCGGTTGTTTATGACGCTGACATGTGCCGTAATGGGGGTTTGTTTTTTCTCCTGCACCTCAATATGGACCATACCATCACACCAAGCTTTTATAAAGCTGCTGTATTAACCTCCTAAAGATAAATTATAGCCCTTTATTTAGTTCTTATTCTGTTTAGCGTAAATCTGGGTTTTGCGTATAAGGTTTAATAATAAAATGAATTACAACATTTATATAAAAAATGTTCAATTCATTAAAATGATAGTTCACCCAAAAAATGAAAATTCTGTCTTGAATTACTCACTCTCTAGTTGTTCCAAATCTGTATAAATTTCTTTGTTTGGTTGAACACAGAGAAAGATATTTGGACGAATACTTGTAACCAAACAGTTCTTGGACCCCATTGACTGCCATAGTAGGAAAAATTACAATGGTGGTCAATGCGGTCCAAGAACTGTTTGCTGTCCAACATTTGTCAAAATACTAAACAAAAAAGTATTTTTTCCTACTATGTTAGTCAATGGGGTCCGAGAACTGTTTGTTTATGAGCATTCTTGCAAATATCTTTCTCTGTGTTCACCAGAACAATGAAATTTATACAGATTTGGGACAACCTGAAGGTGAGTAAATCATGACAGAATTTTTATTTTTGGGTGAACTATCCCTTTAAATTTCTGTTGTAATACAGTGGTCAAATATAAAATATTACACCTTTTGTCAATAATTTTATGGTTATGGCATTTAGTAAAGCAAACAAACAAATTGCATGCCGCACATTAGCAGTAAAGAACCAGTGGATACACTAGACACTTTAGTTGATTCCCAGATGTAAAACAACAAATAAAACATTTTTTTTCTCTTCTATGGTATGAGAGAGAGGGTGAAAATAAAAACAACAAAGGACCACTCTGAAATGCCATGAGAAATTGAGTGGTGTGTAAAGAATGAAAGGTGTCTAGTTTAATGATGAAGAGATATTATCAAACACACTGAGTGATGTGATTCCCAGCAGGATCTTGAGGGCTTCAGAGTCAAGAGCCTATGAGAATGTGACACTAAAACATGGCAGCTGTCACTAACAAGGAAAGTCAAACTCAGCGTACTGTTTTGGTGCGCAAACAAATACACGCGCTACGAGAGCACGAAAAGTTAAATACAATTACCCTGAGTCAAAATCCATTTCTGAAGAAAAATCACAAGAAAAAGCATCTTGCTTCACAAAATAAACATTGTTCTACTTTACACAGCTCGGATAGTCTTGCGGCGGTTTCATTCAAATTTCATGCAGGTGGCACAGCGTCTGCTTTCGGTAGCCCGGGGCTACGCTGACAATGCTCTTAAATTCTTTAAGAAGGCTTTTAAGTTCATCTAGATTGCAAACACAAGAGCCTCAGAGACTTGCTTGAAGTTCGTAACTAGAGGACCTAGCATATCTCAAGAAAAAGGGAAAATACATACACTAGACCGTGGTAACCAAACCAAACAAAGGGAATTATCTTAGAGACTGAACCTCTAAGCATTTTCCAAACCTAGTTCCCAGATGAATTTCTCAGTCTATACTCGAATATCTTTACACAACCAGGTGCATTTCACTTGAACTCCGGAGACCGACGAAAACCATGTTAAAATATTCCCATTCCGAAGCAGGCTGATCCAAACTCAATTCGAACTAAAAGTTCAACACCATAAATTAACATAAGCATGGATCACGCAGGTTTCCAAAATGACTTTTTTATGTGTCAGGGCGTAAACAATCAAGCCCGTTTAGTCTAATTTTTTACAGGCCTGCTTAGTACATGCTGGGCACCTCTGAGGGGGGTGAGGGGCTGGCGAGGTGACCGCCACATCTGGAGCAATGAGTTTGACCCCCTCGAAAGGGCACAGAAGTTGCCCCCCCACCTCAAAACCGGCAAACAAAAGCAGCAGTGAGATGGTCGGGGCCCCGTGCGCCATTCATCGTGCTTAATGACTTGTTCATTAAGAGTGATGATGGATAAAGACTTCTCACGCTGAGATGAAATCAAGATTTATACGCACTGTTTCCGCACCCAACTCGTGGGAAGATCATCATCATTTAATTCTATCTCTGCGGCCGGTGATGGGCATCCAGAGAGCGGGTTATCAAACGGTGCAGTCAGCTGGCAAAACCTGCACGCAGACACACGCGCACACACACACACACACAAACACACGTGGGGGAGAGAAAGAAAAAACACGCCTTTGGCACATCTGGAGCTTGCCGCCACAGCTGAGGGTGAACTATAGATGCTGGCGGGAGTCCAAATCACAGAACGAAAGGAACAGAAAATGGAGAGAGAGAAAGAGCGAGAGACAGATACTGTTTAGGATGCCTCCACATCTACCAAAGCTTCTCCTTGTTTGGATCCCGATCATTATTTATTTTTTCCCCGCACCATATGTGTATGCTATCTCCTTCGACGATGGAAATAGAGAAAAAAAAGCCTTGACATTAGTGTGTGCACTCACATCTCTGGCCCTGCGACCCACCTTCCTCTCGCTCTTCAGCTCCTTATCTCGAGGTGGAAATAGGCCCCAAGACACTTCATCAGTGTCCTTCAGCGGGCTATCTGCAGCTCCCAACTTTTATTAAAACTTCAGCTCTTATCAGCTCTCAGGTAATTCAGGCATGACAAATTGGGCACCAGATGCCACCTCTATTTGAGGCCCGCGCTCTGTTCGCGCTCCCGCCTGGAGCCAATGAAAGGCGGCGAGCTGTTGCATTGTGGGACGCTCACCTCTAAGCCCGGTACGTCTGGCCTTCACACGGCCTGTCAGATTTTTTAAACGATTTAATCAGCGTCGCAGAGACACCAGAAATCCCAACAGAACCCCAGGTGCTGTTGTCTTTGTGTAGAATGTTTTTTGGGAAAGATATTTGAATTGATGTGCAATGCTCATTTAGTCCACATGTGAGAAGATGTTTTCTGAAGTTTCATGAGATTGACAGACTCATTTTCTACAAAATGTCTACAGTTGTGTTTCACGCAGCATATCCTTGCTGTCCTTTCCGAAACCTCGGATGTCCAAATTTGCCGTTTTTGAATGAATAAATGAATGAAATGAATAAATACTCTGTTGTCAAAGTTGACAAGCACTTTTTAATACTTTTTATTGGTTAGATATTTGCAAAACCCAGTGAAAAACAAAGGGCGACTGATGGTAATGATTTATGACAAAAAAAATACGAAAATGGAGATACAAGGTTTCAGAAGGACAGCAGCGATATGTGTTTTCGGTGATATGAAGCTTAATAAATAATGACCAAGGTTTGTTTTTCAGGTGAACTGTTCCTTTAACATGCATGCCATGCTAAATAACATCCGCAAACTCGGCCACGATTGGTAAATTGTGTTGTAGCTTTAAGGTACAAGTTGTAATCGCACAACTAAACGGTACAGACGGGTGATTTGAGCGATACATTACGAGTCGGCCTTCTGTGTGATATCTGTAGGCGGCTGCAGTTACCGCTACCTCATATTTACTGTCCACCGCCACACACAATTCATACCGGCCCATTCTAAAGATACGATGCTGTTTATGATGCCTTAAAAAAAGCTGAATATGGAGCAAGTTTACTGAACCTTAGCGTACAAATGATGTGCGCGCTCACTTAAATAATATCACAGTGGACTGCACTGAAAATCAATCAACGCCAGCCATCCCACCATAGAGTATAACTACACATTACATTGAAGTGTCAAATAGATTGTTAGACAGGCCCCGAACTCACACCACACATGGGCCAAGCGCTGACAGAGACGCTTCAGAAAAACACAACATGTATAAAAAAGCACAGTGAAAACAGTACATTGTCACAGGACGGGGACAATAATTGAATATACCAGACTAGATTCAGCTGCACCTCATATCCAGCAGTGCATTGAGCGGGTGACAATAATGAGCTCTCTACACGGAACAGGAGAGAGGATGAACCCGGGCAGAGGAAAGGGAGGGCCGCACCGGACCGGACCCTTGACGGGAGATTGTATGAGGACCCTCGGTCATAAATAAGAGTCCCTGATGGTGTGGGCTCAGCGGACGTGAAGCATGAGATTAAAAACCAAAGGCATGGGATAGAGAGAGAAAGAGAGAGCACAATGTTGAACACTGCATAACTCTACTGACAATCACTGGCTTGTCACCGGCTCACACACATCTACAGTATCTGCACTTTTCTCTTTTCATTCCCTTCTCTCACACATAAAGAAAAGTTGTATATAATGGAACCATTTTAACTTGTATTTTATATGTTAACGCTTCATAAAAGTCCACAAGCACACATATTTTAACCTATAAAGGGTTTCAACGGCAACAACATAAACAAACATTACAGCGCATGCACGCTTTTTTGGAATCTAGACGTTTTCATACTGTATGTAAAAAATGTATAACTACGCAAGTACTGCAAGACCCAACAACATAATTATTATTTCAGACCGCCAAAATTGCATTTTAAAGCATGTCATCAAACAATGCTTCCTCTATTGACACATGTATGGCTTAATAATGAGGTTTATCTAAAGGAATAGTACACCCAAAAATGTATTTAAATCCACAGTTTAAACACCTCCATTCCATCCGAGGTGTATGTGACTTTCTTGCTTTAGCTGGACACAATTTGAGTAATTTTAAAAGATGTCCTGGCTCTTCCCAGCTTGCATTGGAGGAATTGGAGAGTGCTTTAGTTTTTGAAGCTTCAAAAGGCGTATACCTGTATATCCGTCATTAAACAAATCCATACCAGCGGGTTAATAAATGTCTTCTGAATATGTTGGGAGCATTTAGCCACGATAGGTGTGTTTAGACTTTGAAAGTGTATAGATGAGAACACTACACGCTTCAAAAACTGGGCCCTCTCCAATGCCATTACCTCGCTGGGAAGAGCCAGGACGTCTTTCAAAAATATTCAAACTGTGTCTGGCTTTGTACACCACGAGGTTGAGTAAAATATTTATTAAAATTCAAACTTTACCTTTGACTTGTTTGCAAACTGGCACACATGGTTTTCTGTGAAGATCTTGCTACACAAACTCTCAGATATTGCCACATTTTCAGAGAGTTATCAAGTAAGCCTTCGTATACAGTATCAATTTATTCTTTATGAATAATCTTGATAATACATAAATATTAATATTATGGATTTGTTTACCATAATATGGATTTCTGAACATTGTTAGTTCAGAAATCAGCACACCTGTTATTCGACTGGCAACATTTTATTACGCACACAAGAATCCTAGGCAGATAAACACTCTTGTTTATTACAGACAATGTGTAATTTAGAAATTCAATCATTTAATTTTGTCATCTCGGTATATATCTCTCAGTTAAACCATCATGCAGCCAAGCTCAAAGACAATTTTTCACGAGCCAAGTCCCGCCAATGCTGCCTCTCATGTGTGTCCACCCACAAATGAAAAATAAAAAGAACAAGGGACATAATCGCATCATCTGAATTAAAAATATATTTCAAAACATGGTCTCTAAGTGAATCACAATTACATGAACACGCATAATCAGATTCATCCGCCAGTATCATTATTTCAGCCAGGCTTTGTGTGATTGGCTACCCCTGGCCCTCCCCTCCCCGCTTCAGGTTCTTTTCTGTCACAGGAGACGAGTCTCCCGGCCAGGATGCCAGCTGTTAGCCTGGGCTAAAATGTGTTTTAAGTGCTGCTGCAGGCTGGTAATGCGCCGTGCAGCCTGCCAGGCCGCGGGCCTCTGAAGGCAAATGAGAGAATCAGTGGTTAAAAAGCAGGCCTTCGCTTGGGCCCGGGCCAGAATTGAATCTACTGCGTGGAGCCGTGGCATCGCCCGGGGGTACGGGCTGAGATTTGTCTTTGCTCTCCGTCTCTTCCCTCCTTCGGAAAATCTTTTCGCTGGATCTCCGCGTTGCCATGCGCCTGTGGGCCTGGCGCGGAGATGCATCCTACTTTGAGTCAATTAACAATTTGAATTAAAGAGAACCGCAAAAAAAGCCTTCAAAGTGAATTAGCTAAAACAAGCAATTTGGGTTTGAGGTTTGAGTAATGCAGGACTCTCTGCGACTAGAGAGCGCAAAAAAGTGGTCTTTTTCCTGATGCGCTTTACATTAAATTTACATTTGTGCCCGTGCGCCAATTAAAGGGTTAACGGCAAGCTGTTTGCTCAAATTCCCCCCGGAGTTACTCAAGGACACAGGCAAACATCACCTGAGACCACATTCTGTCAAAACAATAGGGCAAACGCAGCCCGCCAAATGCTTTCCACGCTCATTTAAAGCTGTGCTGAATGGTACGGAGCTTCATTTTGAAGTAAAAAAATGTACTCAAGTAACTCCAAAATAATCCCTTGCAAATTAAACTCACATGTGTTGGTCTGACTCATTGGGTTTGCATCCGCACAAACCACATATTAACCCCAAAGACCTGAATCAGGGTCTATGCCCCCCCTGTTTTCCATTTCCTTACGTCTTTGAAAAATAAGCCAATTCCCTCAACAAAAATGCATTCGGTTTGGCAATTTGTTTTGTTCTTCAACTTTACTGGATAAACTAGACTTGGGTAGGATCAGCCAGTGATAAATCGTGTCCATTAAGCTCGGATCCTGTGCACCTTAAAGTAAAACACATAGCAAAAAAGAAGGAGATCATTAGGAAAATGAGGAGAGACCTGAACTGTGTTTGTGAGAGTCGGAGATAAATGATAGCATCTCACTCTGGTCCATTATAGATTCTATTTATACAGCCGTCCTCAGAGGAACACCGCTCGTCCACAGCCATGTGTAGAATTAGGTTACCGGCGTGTTGGGAGACTCTTTTCAGCAATAAATAAAAATGGATTGAAACAGCACGGTTGTGATGTTTATTATTTTGACATTTTTACTTAAGCTTAAAGTGATAGTTCACCCAAAAAGGACACAATTGGACACAAAACCAATGCATGTGAATGGGTGCCAGTTAACAACATTCTTCAAAATATCTTATTTTGTGTTCTGCGGAAGAAAGAAAGTCATACAAGTTTGAAATGACAAGAGGGTGAGTAAATGATGACAGAATTTTCATTTTTGGGTGAACTATCACTTTAACATTTATGTATTAAATGAATAGTGCAACGGTGGAGATGTTGAAGAATCTTTACAGCATTCAACAATTCAAGTTCAAGTTATTGATTCAATTTAGTTGCAGTGATTATCATAATTAGTGTTAAATATTGAATGTTTATTTTGAAAATTATTTTGTGCCTTAAGGAAAGTAGCAAGTTGGCCCTAGGGACTACAATTATTTTATCATGTATTCACCCTCATGTCATTCCAAACCTGTATGACTTTTTTATCCTGCAGAACACAAAAGAAGATATTTTGAAGAATGTTAGTAACAACACTGGTCCCCAATTGACTTCCATTGTATGGACACAAAACAACTGAGACATTTCTCAAAATATCTTCTTTTGTGTTCCATATAAAAAAATCATATACATGTTGAGAGGGTGAGGGTGAATACATTATGAGAGTATTTAATATTATTTTATTTCATAATTTTTCATTTTCGGGTGAACTGTTTTTGATAAACTGTTCGTTTTCTAAGGGCCTTTTTTAAAGGTCTAGTCAGTGAAATCTAGCGGCAAGGTTGTGAATTGCAACCAACCGCTCACTCCACCCCTCCTCCACCCCTCCCCCTCCCGTTTGAAACACTACGACGGCTGACAGAACATGGCAAATTACATGCAAGGGGTCCTGTGGTGTATGTAGATAGAAATAGCTCATTCTAAGGTAATAAAAACATAACGCTTCATTGTGTAAGCTCTTTATACACCTCTGAAGACACAGTTATGTATATTATATAGCATTTCTGTCAATACATCCTCCAAAAAACTTACACACTGGACAGCCACCAACAAGACATTTAAATCAGACACCTTCATAGCACGACATGTTCACATACTGTATATCTCCATTTGGAATTCCGTGTCATCACGCATTCGAAGGTATGTTTGAGACGTTCGCTCACCGGCTGACACGGTGATCCGAGCTCTGGTTGGCCCACTGCCCCCGCTCTCTGACGGAGGTTAACCTCTCAAATGAGAATTTGACTGACAGTGGAACGCAGTGAAGTGATGGAAACAGAGGTCTTCCACAGCTTCTCTCGCTGTAGTCCGGGTTGGGGTACGAGCAACCTGCCCCCCACCTTCAGATAGAAGAGGAAGCAGAAGGAACATAAAAGATTGCCCCCTGTATTTTTTCATTAGACTTTTCTTTTGTTACCGGATACATAAATCGGCACTGGCACAATGCAATATGTATGGTGCTGCTCCACCTGCGGACGCGAGGTAATGGCTGCCATGTCGCAGGAGTCAGGGATGATAAGTGAACCGCAGTGAATGTTAATGATAGTGATCATTCTGGGCTGCTCCAGCTCTCCATCTTCCCGCTCAGGCCCCGTGTGTCACCGTCCGCGTGGCAAGGTTCATGGGAGTAAAACGAAAACAAACGTTCAAGGTAAAGAAAGAAAGCTACTTCGAAATGAGGGCTGGCATACTGTATATACATAGGAACCACTATGGCAAGTAAGCAGTCAGAGTACTACTTAACATAAAATAGTGACCTTGAACTCAACTGGTTCTGTTATGACTTCCTGTTTTGTATGGTGTGATTTACACCTACAAATTTGGCAAATGCTTTAAATACAAAGTAAGAATTGAGCTCATGACCTCAGCATTGCTAATTTCGAGTTAAAGGAACATTGACTTGAATCTTATATTTTTACAAGCTAAACAGCAACCTGATTTACAAAAAATGTGTTACAACACGAAACAACACTTAATAGTGTCAGTTTTATACACCGCTCACAAACAATTTTGGATCTCTGTAAAAACCGACAAGTGGTGCATACCAGTTCTCTTAAAGAGACAGTTCTCCCAAAAATGAAAATTCTGTCATGTGCTCACCCTCTTGTCACTTCAAACCTGTATGACTTTCTTCTGCGGAATACAAAAGAAGATATTTTGAAGAATGTTGGTAACCGAACAATGGCTGTACCCATTTACTTGGATTTATGTCTATACAATAGAAGTAAATGCGTACAGCCATTGTTCGGTTACCAAAATTAGAGCTGCACGATTAATCGTTAAAAGATCGCGATCTGGATTCAAATACCCACATGATCTCGTTCATGAAAATCAAGGATTCTCCTGTGTCTATTACACCTCCGACTAAAAACATAACGCTCCAATCTGTGATGGTGCTGCCGCTGAAGCAGAGAAAGTAATTAACATCATTAGTTAAGAAACGGCGTCACAAAGAGTCTTTTTAACCACACAATATCATTATTTCTGTGTCAGATGATTACAGAAGTACTGGGATTAAATGGATACTTTACTACTAACTCAAAAATTCCCCATGTTTTACTCGCCCTCACGGCATCCTAACTGAATATGGTTTTCTTCTTGAAGAATAATGCAGTCGGAGTTATAATACCAAGTATCATTTTACTTCCAGGCGGTAGAATGGGAGTGAATGGGTGTTGACTTTTTGAAGCTCCAAAAAGTGCATCCATCGATCAAAGAACTGCTAGACACGGCTCCGTGGTCTTAACGAAGGTCTTCTGAACAGAGGCGTATTAAGACCTCATGGTGCCCCTGGTCAACAGCCCCAGAGGTGCCCCCCATCAACCCACCTACCCACACGCAAGAATCCACTCATTAAAAGATTTATATATTAAAAGATTTTATAAGAATGAAATTCAGCAATTTACAATATACTATTTTACAAGAATTACACATTAACATGACACTTTTGTAGAATAGAACACAAAAAACAACTCTTTTCATCAAGCATGTTTAACAATTAGGCCTACTGTAGTTAAGGGGCACCTGCTTTCTGTTGTAACCTTACATTTCAGGTTTTGATATAGTGAAAAAAAATCACTAACATTTTTTTAACAGGTGTTGTGCGTGCCACAAAGTGGGGGTACAGGGACACACACACACATATAGTTTGCATGTATGTATTCACATTAGGGGGACAATGGAACAATGTATAGATTTTCAGGACATTGGGACTTTAATTCACCAAAGTGACATTCACCAGATTACAATGTATAGCAAGGTTATTCAAATAACATGAAACGTTATTGTTACTATTTTAACTGCTATACAGCTATTCAAACGCTCTTTTTAAGCACAGTATGTGTATATTCTTCTTACTAAATGATCACATAAGTACTAAGATAAAAGTGTACTCCACTAAAAAGGACACATATGAATTGATTGCTATAGTGATGACACCGTTCTTCACTTTCACTTTAAAACCCAGGTTTGGACCTTAAATAGTGGCCTTACCTAATCGTACTATTAGCATTATCGGCACTATAACATCTTATTTCTGACGCATGCCATGTATATATACCTTTATTAATCAGTGCTAATCCCCGCATTTTTAGTCGCCGCTACAACAATGCGCTCTGCGTCGTTCCAGCTTCCATCTGTTTGAAGATTAAAGTGTACACGAAAGATATGGAGCGATTTTAGTCTCATTAATTATTCACGCGTAAAACAAGATACACACATGCGTAAACAGTTTCACATGAATAAAACCTAATTTACATGCACAAAGTATAAATATACATTTACAAAAAGCAATTCACATGCGTAAAACAAAACTATTTTCTCATAAAGCACGTTTCGCAAACATACGACTGTGCACAAATATTTCGAAAGTTTAAAATGTACATGTTTATCGTGTTATGTGAATGTGCAAATCGTCACTCACGTGTGAATCGCCTTGGATGTGTGTGTGTGTTTTTTGAGACTCTCCTGGCAGCGCAACCCCTCCCACGTGGGTTGTCGTACTCTTTAGCAAATCAGATTCAACCTTATCATTCAACCAATCATAATCGTGGAGAGCACGAAAGTTCCCGCCAGAGTAGACGCTATCCTATTGGAACTAAATGAAAAATGCAGCGACACGCCTGTAAGAGAAGATGCGCTATAAGAGCTTTTCATCAAGTTGCCCAACATTTCATGTTTTCATGTTATTTTAAACTGTTTATAGGTAAGAATACTGTTTTGGTATGTTTATCAATTTTATCTTTCTTTAATGACCTCTTCAAGCAATCTGTAGATGTCAGGCAAATTGATAAATCTTTCTAAAGACCTTAAATTGCAAGTGTCACCTTATGAATTTGTTTTACTGTACTGTAGAAATATTTCATATGTATACAAGTTTCTTCAATGCAATAATATTTTTTAGGAAGTTTAACTTTTGCATTTGAAGTAAAAATACTTTTTAGTTTACCTATGCTATTTGTTGTATTTTTTTTCACACTGTAGTAACTATAGGTTAACCGTGAAATATGTAATAATTTTGAAGCAAAGTCCTCTATATATTACCATGCCTAAATAAACTTTTTAAAAACGTTTTTGTCCTCTTGTAAATGATGTATTACTTATAGTCGTCATTCAGAATCGTAAGAGAATCGCAATCTCTATTTGAAAATGAAACAAAAGAATCGTGATTCTCAATTGCTCCAGAATCGTGCAGCTCTAACCAACATTCTTCAAAATATCTTCTTTGTGTTCTGCACTTTTTAGTACACCACTTGGCCAGTCAAATTACAGGACCACAACTAACTGGTTTATAAAAATCATTCAATATCATAACACATCAATGTGTCATGTGACTGGATGACCGGTAGGTGCTGATACAGAAATACCTATAGAATAACCCTAAAAGTTTGGTCATAAGTGGTCATTTAGGTAAAAAATGGTTTGTTTTTACTCCTTCCCCTCTTTATTGCAAGTCAACTCTGCATGTTAGTGCCAAATCTGAGACATTTACAGCTTTGAATCACATTTGTTTATGGAAAACATCCAGGAGGACAAAGCATGTATGCTAGAAAGTTGATCTAGATCAAAACATACCACTTACTGCACAGAACAAAACCATTACATGAATGCATTTAATTTTTTCAACAATATTCTTTCTTTCTTTCTTTCTTTCTTGCTTGCTTGCTTGCTTGCTTTCTTTCTTTCTTTCTTTCTTTCTTTCTTTCTTTCTTTCTTTCTTTCTTTCTTTCTTTCTTTCTTTCTTTCTTTCTTTCTTTCTTTCTTTCTGATGAGGCACATAAGCGTAAGCTGGGAACAGGTGGATACAGACAGATGTTGTAATTTACATTGAGAAACATGCCTGGGGTTCATATCTGGCCATTGTTGTAAATAGCTCTGACAACCTGCACACAAGCTGTGCCTGCCACCAGTTTCACATATGCTAATGAAACCTGACAATATTTGGACAAATGAAATGGGCTCATCCTTATTATGAAGTACGCACAAATTTGGTGAGCATCTTAACATATGACCCAATTTGAGGAGAGAACTATGGGTTTTTGGGTTGTTTTTTGGAAGTTGTGATTTGAAGCGCTATATCATTAAAAACAAAACAAACTGATAAAGCTTGTTACTTCGATGAAATTAAATAACTGCAATGGTTTAATAATTGTATATTTTTGGAGTTGAGGAGAATTCACACTTTAGAAAATAATGTAGCCTATATGGTGGCACACAAACGCTACTTGATGTTTTCCTTTCTCAAATTAGCAACTTGTTATTTGTTAAACTAATTGGACTTAAATTACATTTTTGCCTTAGCGGGTCAGTCACACACGTTCCCTTGAATATTTTCAATATTGCAATTTAACATTTTACATTTAATTTACTATTTGTCAGAAACTGTGTGCCACATAAAAATCTAAGTGGCAAATCAACAATAACCTATATTTCTTCCTAATTAGTATTTCCTTTCTTAAAAATAACTAGATACACTTTTAATTAGACCCTGAAGCTTTTCCTAAAGTTATTTTGCTCTTGTTCCTCCTCACAGGCAGTGGGAACATCGCTCCCATCTGGAGCTCGCAAGCCTTTTGTAGATGCACATCAAGCCGTAGAAATGTGACAGGACTTATAATGGAGTCAGAACGGCAGAATGCCTCTGAAAGTGGCCCACAACAGCGCCTCCGAATTACCCCGCCTCACCGAGGATGACGATCGGATACCGCGAGGACACTGCAGGTGCCTCCTACCGTTGGCGTTCCCTTATTAGTCGCACGTCAATCAAGCCTGTTTACGACGCCAGGTAGCTGCCTTTGATTTGCTTTGACATAAAACTACATTAGAACATCTCACGAGTCTCCCCAAACACACAAATACACATACGCAATTACGTATATGCATGCATCTTCCACGCTGTGACTCCACGCCTCAATTCCACACAGAGCTGGACCAATTATTTTCTGCTGTAGCAGCATTTCCAAAGCAGCAACGGAGAGGGGAAAACAAACAATACACCTCACGGCAACTCGCAGACACACATAAGGCACCCATATTCCCTCCGTGCCCCACCCTCCTCGATTACTCAGCCTTCTCCTTGTCTAACTTTGCCAAAGTCTTTAGAAGTTGCCAAATGCGGTCATGCCTGCTTAGCTTTCTGGACTGATTGTGCCAGAGAGGGAAATAAGACACAGATGTATACAAACACAGGGTTGTGCCAGTTGTGAGACAGTTAACGACTTCATTTCCACCTTCTCTCCCCCTGCAGCCAGGCACAGGTGGGGTGTAATTAGGTTCCTCTCTCCACAGTTCAAAGTCAAGCCTTTACCAGTTGTGACAACCGAAAGGAGGCTACATCCCTATGTACTTACCGCTATCCCACAATCCCTCCCGCCGAAATGAAAATGCGGTACGCGGGTCCCAGATGATGGGCATCGCTTGCCAGCTTATGGAGCTAACAGTTTGAGTTGGCATGGGCGAACAACGAGGGCAAAGTTTCACCAAACACACCTCACCCTCGCATACCCACAGCCACCCCTCAGAAGACCAGAGTCCCAGAACTGAGCTGTCAGTGCGGTCGTCCTTCATGGGCCAGTCTTTCGTCTAGCAATGTAAAAAAGGGGGGTTCAGTGGATTTATATCCTTCAAGTCACATCACATCAGTCAAAACAACCAACTCGGTGCTAAGGAGAAAAACAAAGAGAGAAATGACCCAGGATGCCTTTGATTGTGGGGACCAGACTGAGAGTGAGAACAAGACGACGCAGTGTGCTTGACAACATCAGACAGACAGCAGCAATGCAAAAAGTAAAAAACACCCTTGTTGCCAAATTCTACAAAGCTTTTGTTAGAAATGTTTCCGAAGGCACGAGTGCTTAGAAACCAACAGTACAAGCCCATAATAAGCTGAACTATCCCGTATAACACACTGCTTCGGTTCATACCAATAAAAGATTGAAAACAAGATCCATAGAGAAACATTAGATCGACCAAATCACCCCTAGCAACACTTTGGATGAAAATCAACAATTATATGATGTGCTTGCTATAGGGTATTGCTTACTGCCAACAAAAAATGGACACATCCAAGAAATATCATATATTCACCTTTGTGTCACTCAAAACTTGTAATATGATGAAAATACAAAACATTTTTTAAGTGGTTTTGTGTCCATACAATGGAGGTCAATGGTGGCCAATGATATTTGGTTACTGACAATCTTTAAAATATCTTATTTTGTGCTCTGCAGAAGAAACAAAGTATAACGTACACTTCTAAAGTGCAACAATATTACTCATGTTCAATGCTCAATTTCATAATATAATCCTTGATTGTGCATCCTAAACCTCCTTTAAACAAGGCCACATGACATCTGTGGTGTTGTCAATTCAATTAGTTCTAGTGTTACAATCAGTGCCATGAATCCTATATAAACTGAGCGTTTCTCTATTCACAGCATGAAGAGGAGAAATGAGGTGTGATGAGGTTCATGTATACAAGTTGTGATTCAAGAATATGGGAGGACTCTCCTTCAGCTCAATTCTGATCCAACGTGACAGATAACTTTAGACAATCTACTTTTCTACCACAATTTTCTTAACAGCTTCCAAAACAGACTCATTGCTGACTCTGATCTCCAAACTCCTTTTCTCCGTGTTCGGAATGACATAAGGATGTCAAATTTTCATTCTTGGGTGAACTATCCCTGAAAGGTCCAATGTGTCATTTTTTGGAGGATCTATTGACAGAGCTGCAATATTATATACATAACTATGTCTTCAGAGGTGTATAAAGAGCTTACATAATGAAGCATTTTGTTTTTATTACTTTAGAATGAGCTATTTCTATCTACATACACCGCGGGTCCCCTTTACATGTAATTCGCCATTGTTGTTTCTACAGTAGCCATAAAATAAACAAACTTCTCCAAAGAACGCGTTTCGTAAATATGTTATCTCCTTCAGCAAAGAAGCGAAAATGTGATGACATCTTAGTTCTGTGTCAGCCACCGTAGTACTTCAAAAGGGGGGTTGAGAGTGAGTGAAGTGAGCCGTTGGTTGCAGTTCAAATCTCACAGCTAGATGCCACTAAATGTCATACACTGGACCTTTAAGTGATACTTTTAAGTCCCCATGTAAGATTTGTAAAACTGCAAAACATAGGGTTAGGGGATTTGCTCAAATCTCTAAACCTACATCTACCAATAATAATGATATTTGCC
This sequence comes from Triplophysa rosa, assembly GCF_024868665.1. Lineage (NCBI taxonomy): Eukaryota > Metazoa > Chordata > Actinopteri > Cypriniformes > Nemacheilidae > Triplophysa > Triplophysa rosa. Next base: position 11,547,577 of record NC_079906.1, on the reverse strand, counting down.
TTAGCAAGCACTAAGCATCTCTAGCGACTGAAAAAGCTTTATCTTCACTTCTCATGAGTGGCACAGAAACGTATATGAGTGTGTGTGTTCAGATGAAAAGCAGAGACTCTTATTAAGGTATATTTGCCTGACACTGAGTGATTTGAGTGTTCACCCACTCAGCAGGCACGCTGGTATAAAACACATTAACCGTCTTTTGATAGCACTTTACCTGACACTGTTCATCTGCAGTTATCTGCTCCACTCACTACGCGTGGAGTCTTTTGTGAAAACCGAGGCTAGATTATGGAAAGAAGGGGAAATAGACAGACATAATAGACAGCATCTATTGCCAGCGAGAAAATTGAGACTAAGTCAGAATTATAAAATTGCAGCTATGGGCCAAGAAACATATTTATGCTCGGCAGACCCATGGCTTGGTATTGATCCGACATTGTCTGCTGACACGTTAGCACCCGTGAGAGATAAAATTGTTTCATGATTTTGGGGAGAGGAAACCAATTCCAAAACAAGGTGTCACTGTATATATTTCATTTGTGGTAATTAGTTTTGCCTGCCAGCTGAAGCATTGTAATGCATCAGAGGCCAAGTGAAGTGCCAGACGGATTGCCAAGTCAACAATGAGGTATTGTTCACCTCTCAACCTGAACTTTCTGTTACTCCCCCCCACACACAAATCTCTCCGTTCTGAATTCATACAGTAATTTGAACTTCAAAGCTTTTGCGTATTCTCAAGTTACATGCAAGCCAATCATGTAAAGCTTTGAACTCAGAGAGTTGTTTCTGTAAAAACCTGGTTTAGAAATAAAAACTATAACTTACACACATGATGGAAGTTAGAAACACCAGGCGAGCTGCTGCCCAGTGCTATATTTTTAATGATCAGCTTTTCCAACTGTACCACCGATGAAGATCAAACGAAATTGAAATGTGTCTTACGGTTTTCTGTGATTAAAGCCCCATACCACGCATGGTTGGGGATGGGCATGCTGGCGACGGGGTGGCTCACAGCCATGTTTTAAACACAACAACAAATCTCCAAACACAGGCATCTGAATCTCAGTGGCATCCCAAATAACTAAAAGACTTCATAGAAATCTAAAAATATAGACATGAATGAATGTAATGCTTTGTGTATGTAGTAATTTGGAATATATGTTGCACATATGTGATGATATTCATACAAGCACACGTAATTATTGTGTTTTACATTTCCATGTCAGTTTTTTGTTTGAGAGTGTAAGAAAAAGCAACATCCAGGCATGTTGGAGGCAGATTTCTGGCTGCATGCTTGACTCTCGTCTTCAGCAGCTGCACCTCTCCACTTCACATGACCACAGCCAAAGAAAACAGAACCTGAATCTCTGATTCTGATTCCACTCTAATTAACAAATAATTAGCAAGGAATGTTTTCAATGTGCTCAAAATTCATCACCTTCCTGGCAAATTTTCTTTCGTAATGAAACAAGGTTTACAGTTACACTTTTGGCAAAAAGTAATGCAGTTCAAATGCATCTCTAAACTTTCTAGTGGTCATAAACAAAATGCCTCAAATGCCTTTATACCATAAGACAAAACATAATACGAAAAGGCTATCGTCAAAATTTGTTTGTTGCAAATTTTTGTTGCAATTTTGTTTGGTTTATAAAAAATACAGTAAACTTATAAACTTTTTAGATATTGAAACCCAATTTGAAGACAGTAAACAGAAACTGTACAACTACAGTAACACACCTTACACATATATGCAGAACTTCTAAGGTTTTTTTTGGTGAAGTTGTATCTTGCAGATTAGCAACCCAAGGATAATTATCTCATTTTGATCTTTGATCTGTTGAACATATCAGAAAACACACCACAAGATCCTGTGGCCAACAACAATTTTTTCACACCATTGAAGTGCAACTTCACACTTTGCAAGTGTTACATGAAACAATAACATGAAGTCCAATTTTCTCACTTTGAACTTCTCTACCTCCGGCATTTAGATTTCCTCTGACTTGGCTCGTCAACGCATGCCATAGTCACAAGTTCAACAGTTAAAACCACTTTGGGCTAAAAATGGAAGAATTAAATGGCATAAGTAGAATAATTATTTACGTGACAGTTTAATAGCGAGAAACACAGACATTGACTGGGTGGGCCTCTAGTATGATCTCACAAAGAGCTGCTGTTTTCATTCCAATCTTTAAAGCTGAGACGACCAGATGCTTGGCACTGCCAATGTGGCACTAAGTAAAATGATGTTGGTGCTTTAGCAATTTGTTTGACAGCCTTCAGTTTTAAAATTTTTACTCTTTAAAATAAAGGTTCCTATAGGTTTGCAGTCAGACTGTGTGGTTCCATATAAAAACTTCTTTGCACAAAAGGTTCTTTGTATTGGAAAAGGGTTCTACTGTACATACTATAGACCCGGTTTTATTTATTATTTTACTCTTATTATTTTTTAAATCATTTTTATATCTTACATATATAGTTAAGTCTTAAAGGAGTCATATTGCACGGCTAAAGCGAATATTATTGTTTGTTTTAGATGTAACGCAATGTGTATACACCATTTAAAGTTTAAAAAACGTTGTATTTTCCACATACCGTGCATGTTTGTATCTCTTCTTTGCCCCGCCTCGCTGAAACGCGCTGATTTTTTACAAAGCTCATGGCTCTGAAAAGCGAGGTGTGCTATGATTGGCCAGTTCACCAGCGCGTAGTGATTGGTCGAATACTGCAAGCATTTCACGGAAATGTAACGCCTCTTATCATATTCGGAACATCAGGTTCCAAAGCAATTGTACTGACAGACGATACAAAGAGATTTACAATTATGCCCACCTTAACTACATGTAGATTTGGGTGGTCTTAGTCAAATCATGTTACGAAGTTGCGTAGATTCGCCGGGGTGTGGTTACACGAGGCGTTTCAGGCAAGTCTGGTTGAGCATTCGCTTCTAGATAGAATGCATCTTTTGTTCCCACACTTTCATTTGTGCAATTTTACGTGTCTTAATACATGCATCGGCAACTTATAACACACCAAAAACACAGAAAAACATGTACTTCTGCCATATGACCGCTTTAAAATATTTTGATTCAAATGTTCTGTTGGTTGTATTTTGTTCAAACGTTTGTGTAGTGTTAAAAAACTTAAACAGGAAGTTCTTGGGCCAGCTTTGGATCAGCTTTGTTTACGTCTTCCGAAGTGATCTATAAAAAGGTAAGAAATAAATTGTTCTTTAAAGCGGCAGTCCGTAGGATTGGCCTCTTTGTCGCCATCTCAGTTTGTAAGTTGCTACTGCAGGTGATGTGCGGAGATATTTCTTTACGTGAGTTGTGATTTGGCACTGCTCAACTGCGCAGATGAGTCTGATGTTATGAGTCATGACCTGTGACTGTGCAGCGGTGAGAATCTTCACTGTACATCAGTAGCGCATAATAAACACAGATAACATGGCAGATGATATAACACGAAACAAATAAGAACATAAACAGACACAAATAGCGCAAATGGAGGCTGTGTTTAAGTGTTTTGATATTATTTCGGGTGCTGGGTCATTTTGTTTTCTCATGGAAACTCCCGTATCGCGAACCGGACAGAAGATCCCCGAACGCGGGTCTCAAATGCTGACAGGCACGGTCATAAATCATTATACACCATACAACAATATATAATATATGCAAAGCCTTGCCATCATATCCGGGATATAAGTCCGTAAATTTGAGTAAAATCACAGGCTTCACTTGTCCGTGCTAATGAAATACAGATGTGGGGAGGTAACGTTAACGTTAATTTCTAAATCACACGAGGTCCCCAGATAGTACTAATCCCGGGCGAATAGGGCCTAAATTACATTTATCATAATGAACATACAGAGAGAAAGAACAACCGATGAAACTGTACCTGTCTATATTAACACAACAAGTGCGCTACGGTTTTTGTGTTATCTATTGAAATATAAAAAATTTGTCTCACCTGTTCAGAAGAAATAAAGCGATGTCTGCATCCGTTTACAATCCTTTCAGATCACGGAGGTCCCGCCACCTTTGAAATGCCTTGCCAATATTAATTTTCGCACGAGTCCGATCACATTCCCTGTTTCTTTGTAAACCGTCTTCAGTTCGTTCTTTCTTGTTTTTCACAAATGATGAATCCCCAGATGTCAACACTGCTTGGCGTTTAAAAGTAAAAGTACTAAACGCCGCCATAAATAATACTAAACGTTGTATGAAATCCTACCCAAAAGTTGTGAGTACACGCTACAAATCGCCTGTCACTCGCAGCATCCACGCGCTGGCTAGCAGCCGGATCCTCTTCGTTCTGTGTACGAATGTGACGAAATGACGCACAGATGAAAGACACCATATAAGGATCTCTGGGAAAGTCGACCCGACAGGGCAAATTACAAACCATTATTACAAGCGTTCCGTGGTGAATCCAGCAAGGGTAGTGACACAGTTTTAAACACTGTTTTTTCATGTACTTGCTCAATAATTGGTTTTAGCTCATTTTTATTCCAAAAAACTTGCGGACTGCCGCTTTAAGAACTTTTGATGAAAACGTTCTTTGGGAAAACAAAAATTGTTCCATTGCTGCACCTTTATTTTTAGTGTAACTTTTTACTGTGGTAAATTTCGAATTCAAGCAGGACTAAAATCTGCCTGCCTAAACAACACCACTAAACAGTATCACTATCAACCACTATCAAAATTAGACCATTATGACACAGACACATTACAAACACAAGGTTGTTTGACACAATTCCTTCTACTTTACCTGGATTCTACCTGATTCATCCCAGTCCCATCAAACTCAGATATTAATTTTGTTAATCTAGATGCTTGACCACTATATAATAAAAAAAGAGTTCCTCCAAAAGTTAACCCAGAAACTTTTTTAAAAGCATATTTGTAAAGGCCACTTTGCCTTGCAAATTATCTTGAGTGTACTTTAACAAGGCCCATTTTGTATATCTTTTCATCAGTGGAAAAGATTCTGTCCACGCCTGTCAAATCTCTCTTCCTTTTAACACTGCACACATCCCCTCTCCAGCCTCCCAACCTCTCTTCTAATTGCATTGCTTTTAGCACAGTAAATCTCTCTGTGTCACTAGCTGTACTCTCTCCATATAACGTATTGCCTCTGTGCCGGCGTGCCTGGCACTTTCAAAAACTTGCTGCCTTCAAAATTTTTTGCTGTGCTGACGTGATTAATGATCGTATTAATTAATCGCTGAATGTATGCTAATTGTTTAATTGGTCGCTTGATCTATATAAGATCATTTATAAACTAAATGAGTTGATTTACCCTGGGTATTGATTGGATCTGACAATGAATTATTTGGCCAGCTACCTGATTTGCAGTTTCTCCAATTAATTCACAAAATGGACGTGCAAGGACTGGTGGGGTGAGGTTAGAACCAGCCAGGTAATCTACGGAGCCGCTTACGAAAACGCCTCTTATTTATGAAACCAAGCAGGTGAAAATAATCCATTAGTATTAATGCAGAACTGTAAATTTTCATAAGAGCTGGTTTAAGGAAAGCTAATCTTCAAGAATTTGTCATTGTAAATCTAAATGTGCTTCAAAAAGGGAAGCTTAGCTTTGAAAATCCTCTGGAGGGATAAGAACTGATTTCACAAAGCCTCTGTATGTTTTTCAGCTTCAGTTTAAAATCGACTGGAATACATTCACACTGTACTTATCTATGTCAATAATAAGTTTCTTCCTCAGCATGTGGAAAGTTTTAATTTTCATATTCATGAGAATTTGTATGTAAAATGTACACATACATTTGTGCATGCTTGCATAGACAGTGCAACATATCAACATTCTTGACAGCATCTAAACATAAACCCTATTTTGTATGCACAGCTTCAGAGATGTATAAATGTTTACAAATCCTTTAAAATTAGTGAACACTGAAACTGAGAGAATGTGTGATGGTAGGTGGCCGTTAAACTGTTACAGAATCCCATAGAGATTGAGACTCTCATTTATCAGCACATGGGGAATCGATGCACAAGAAACGTCTTATTAGTTGAAAAAATTATATTACTGAATTAATCAAATATAGGCTAATACAAAAATGTATATATACTAAATAAGTAAAATCACTTCAGTTCAAATTGCTCAGCATTTATAGATTTCGAAAGAGCTTTAGATGTGGTCACTGCATATTGCATGTTACCTATAGTCAATCCAAACTTAATGTAGGTTTATGCGTGCTATAATCTCACAATCATGTTGCTTTTTTATTTTGAATGGCTACGGTAGGGTTCTTTTTCTTTAGACAAATATTTTGAATTCCACAAATTGTATTCTTAAACTTTAGAGAGAAATGGCATCATGACTGTCACATTTTTCTTGTATGCAAGATAATTCATGTGTTTATTTGATTTATTTTGAGAGAACTAAAATAAAAGTAGTTTGAGCACTATTTTGGGCTTTTTTATCTCAAAATTGTGTCCATTTTAACATAAGCTCCTACAGTAAATAAAACAATATAATAAGGTCATCATGCATTTCTCTACACATAACTGAGCAAATTAGGATTGCTCAACTCATCATTCATGGTGGAAAAAACCCTTGTTTGTATTCCAATTTCAAGTCTCAAAAATTGTGTTATTTTCACATGTATATCTCACACTCTGCTTAAACCATTATGTATTTATATTATTCACACATACGTCACTGCAAAAGTTAGGATTACTTCTCTCATCGTTCAGTAGCAGATTCTTCATGTCGCTTGTTTCATCATCAAAAGTCCATTTGGCGCGCTTAAGCGCCTTGTCTGCGCATGCGCGTCGTGGTACGCCTGAGGTAAACGAGAAGCAGCGGCTGTGTGCCAATTCGGGGGCTGAGTGCTTTGAAGGCTGCATTTTAAGACCGATTGCGTCACAGCAGCGCGACTGAAGGCTGGTAAGGCGGTCCCGATTCAAAGGTTGCTTCAAATGCAGCCCAAAATGCGACCTTATTTCCCTGGGTTTTTAAGGATAGAACGAATGTATCCTTCACAGCCTTGGGTATCCCGAGATTCATTGCGCGCCTGTAACGGCTTGAAAATTTTAAATAATCATTCAAAACTTTAGTTAAATAAAAGTATGTAATTCACAAAAACGTCCCATTTCAGTGTTTTAATATTATATATGATGTTGTTCATTAACATTATTGGTGCATTATTGTGTTTTAAATTTCTAAGGTTGGTTAATTTAATATACTGTTGGGCTGTTTTAATCTACATAAACGTGTCATATTCTCTAAAATAAAACATATTTTTTCTGGCTCCGTATTTGTTTAAAAAAGTCTGAAACGTCACTGCTGTGGCCTGCTGCTGTCGCCATGCAACATGAGCAGCAGGTGACGCAATTAGGAAATCCTCCGCGAGGCTAGACCGTCTCATTTCAGTTCGGTTCTTGGACTTTTCAGGCTGCATGCTTGGAAAAACAAGTCCTCGTTTTTAAGTCCGCGACCTCAGAAGGTTGTATCCCCGAATTGGGACACAGCTAGCGTTTGCCCATCCTCACTCAGGCTGTGTCTCGTTTCGGAAGGCTGCGTTTGAAGCCTGTTACGTCATCGAGGCTGTCTCGTTTCATAAAAGCAGGTAGGACACTCTCTGTAGGCACCCTTCTAATGCGACCTACTTTAACGAGAATTCGGAGGACACATGAGGTGTATCCTTACTTGCTAGAGATAACCCACAATTCTTTGCGTCGGCCAACGTCTGTTAAATAAACTTGTTGAATAAACGGCAGCAGCTGCACATTCAATCAAATATGTGGTGTTTAAATGTGAACAGTTTACTATTTGTGTCACGTTTTTTAAATCTTAGCAGGCATATGTAGTAAATAGGTTTAAAAGTGTTTAGTGATTTTTAAACGTTTTAAAACAGTAAGGCATTTTTTTACATTTGTTTAAGTTTTTGGCATTATTTAGGGTAGAAAGTAACCAACGTTTTACCTCTTAAAATCATGTAGAAATCATTTAAAATAATTTGACAGGTGTTCGAGTGCAAAGTGCTGTCATAGCAACGTGGTACTTCCTGTTTCCTTTTCTGCCAGTATGTCCTACGAAGGACGTCTCGTTTAATACGCCCTTTTCACAATGACGTCACTTAACTTCCGCCTTTTTGCAAAGCAGTGTATCATAACATCCGTCTTGCAACAAACAAGAAGAAGAAGAAGAAGAACTTCTGTTTTGCCGTCGCGCTGGAATTTAACAACAGTGAGAAAAAAAACTGACAGAACACGTATCCCTACTTATCCTAGCACCTTCGCTTCGCAGATGACGAGCATCTCTCTCGTCCCGCTCTGCTTGTCACAACGTTGTACATCATCTAGCCGTATTTGTGGCAGATGTGCAAGGGACTTGGTAAACTCCATTCTGAGGCGCTAGCGGAAGTAACTTCTTCTTCTTGAGTTTTACTGGCAGTTGGCAAACCAGTTTATAGGTCCATTACCGCCACCTTATGAACTGGAGTGCTAGCGGAAGTAACGATACACTGCTTCGCGGCAGAACGGAAGATGCGTGACGTCATGTGAAAATTCTAAGTTGTGAATCCTCCGTATACCGCATCCTTTAGAGCAGTGGTCACCAACCCTGCTCCTGGAGATCGACCGTCCTGAAGATTTCAGCTCTAACCCCAATCAAACACACCTGAACTATCTAATCAAGGTGTTCAGGTTTGCTTGATAATTACTGACAGGTGTGCTGAAGCAAGGTTGGAGCTGCAGTCTTCAGGACGGTCGATCTCCAGGAACAGGGTTGGTGACCACTGCTTTAGAGGATGATACTTCTGGAGGACACAAGGATGCAGCCTTACGAAACGAGACACAGATACCGTACATGAAAAGGATTCAACTGTCTACTCGCTGCATCAAGGTAAAAACGGCACGTTTTAAAATGTGGTCATGAAGGTAAACGTGCTAAAATAATAGGCTAGTTGTTTAAATCGTCAGGATTCCATCAGATGTTTTGAATGTAGCCCAGTGTTTGTGTGTTTTGTAAACAAAAGCAGGGGCGTAAATCCCGGGGGCGGAGGGGACACGCCCCCTTCCATCCGAGGGTTGCCCCCCAAATCATTAAAAATCGCACTGTCTATTGTGCTAAATATATTTATCTATCCCTAAACTAATTGTGTAATTAGAAAAAAATACAAACGCAAAAAATGCGTTTTAAGTTTAGAAACAGTTGAGTTCCCCCTTCCCTGCCTCAGAGTGGTTTGGCCCACTGCCTGCTTGTTAAGTGTGTTGAAGATACTTTAATATTTTTTAATACATATATTTACATTCCCCAGTATTGTTGCACTGTATAATAATGGTTTAAGTGAGGGAAGTTTGTATAATGCATTGTTTTGCATACGTCTTGCTGGTTTTTAAGAAAAAGGTGATATAAAAAGTAATGGGGGCCTGTGCCCCAGTAGCTTTAGGTCTAGCAACGCCCCTGTGTCATAGTAAGTACAATTTTGACTGTATTATTTGTGTCCCCTTCAAAAATTGCTCTTGAGAAATGTTATGTTTATTCAGCCCCCTCTACTGTTAACTGAGATTTACGCCCATGGTTATGCGTTCAATATTAGGTTCAGGGTCAACTTAAAGGCGGGGTGTCTGATTTCTCTTAGCCGTTGTTGATGTTCAAATGTGACCCTGGATCACAAAACCAGTCTTAAGTAGCACGGGAACATTTTTAGTAAAAGACAAAAATACATTGTGTGGGTCAAAATTATCGATTTTTCTTTTATGCCAAAAATCATTAGGATATTAAGTAAAGATCATGTTCCATGAAGATATTTTGTAAATTTCCTACCTTAAATATATCAAAACTTTATTTTTGTGAGTGGATGGTCTGCCACAGTGCCCCTGATTAACAACTTCAAAGGCAATTTTCTCAATATTTTGATTTTTTTGCGCTCTCAGATTCCCGATTTTTAAACCGTTGTATCTCAGCCAGATATTGTCCTATTCTAACAACTCATATATCTATAGAAAGTTTATTTATTCAGATTTCAGATTATGTAAAAATCTCAATTTCGAAAAATTGACCCATAAGACTGGTTTTGTTGTCCAGGGTCACAAATCACCAAAACATGATTTGAACATGCTTTCGTCAGCGCTCGGCTCGGCTAATGTCCGTCCTGTGCACTGTGCACCTTACTGCTGATTGGCTACAAGGTTGTTTTGGTACTCCTGGCCCGACTCCGTTGTCTAAAGCGTAATTCGGAAATCGGTTACCCTGCCTTTAAAAGCCTTTTTTTGTCCTGACATGTATTTCTAGTTTGTTTGGAAACAGCACAATACGAAAGTAAAACGAGTTGCTATTTATCAGAATCACCTTTATTGCAAAGTATACATTTGGTTTTAAATTTGTCTTTGTGTACTGGTGCTCAAAAAGTAAAGTACATTACATAAAGTCCATAAATATAACAAATAACTGACAGAAACATACTAAATATTCTTCTGCATAATAATATAGCTATTTGTCATTTCTTTTAACCTTAAATAATAAATATTTGGTTAAAGTCTCTTAGGCTACAGCTTGTAACAAGTTAATGTACTTTACTGAAATAACATATTATTTCAGTAAGAGTAAAATAAACTGCAATGAGTGAATATAACATATAATTATTTCAAAACAATAATATTTCAAAACAATAATAAACTTGAATATAAATTAATAATAATCAATAAACCATATATTTTTATTGGGTGTCACCTACAGTATGTGTCAGCTCAGGCCGCTGTCATGACCTCATAAAAAGTCTTGAAACATATTTTAGACTAAGAGTGAGCTCATTTAAGCATGTACTGTATCTTTCTCAGACTCTTTCTCTCTCAATCTCCTTCCCTTTCTAAAGAGGAACCTTAAGAGGTCAGGAACCCAATCACACTTTTCTAGACTTTATGTCCTGCCCTACAGACACGTGCTCAGAGCTTGAAGTTTCCTGACTGCCTGAACTCGCACATAAATACTCCTCTAAAGGGCCATTCGGAGACTCTGAAATGGCATGTTGCCTCTAGTTGGTAAATGAATTTCAGTATCACCTAGATTAAGCTATGTTTTTAGTGACAGCCTAAATAATAGCGAGTGCTACAGAATGCCATTTACTGAAAGACACAAACCAGTTAACCTCACTAGCAATCACTGAGGTTACACTGGCTTGGTGTTACTGAAGATCTCGCAGCCATTCTTCTCTTCTCTCGAATGCGTTTTGGGGTATTAGAGACCCCGGTTACGTCTGGTTTTAGGATTTTTTGGCATTGCGATGGACAGAAACTATGTATACAAAATATTTTGTGAATTAATCACTGAAAAACGAAATGAATTAATTAAATACACAACGCAACTTGTGATTATCCCACTCAATACGGATCTTGTTACCAGGTGTAAGCAGTTTAATAGAGATGAGAAGATGGTTTGCATAACTTCCTGTGGACTTTGAGTAAGCAGGAAGAGAAGGAGGGAGGAAGCAGGTGATAAATGGCGATGGGCAGTGCCAACAGCGAAGACTGTGGGAGAAGCTCATTCAGGCCTGTCTGATTTATAGCATAGGGAGGGCACTGTGTATACCTCACCATTTGCCATTTTGCCCTCTTGCCGCTCTCCTTCACTCCACTTTTGAAGTGGAATAGGTTCGGGGGCATCGAACTGACACTGATCTGTGTCTGGCTAAGAGTGGGAGTTCTTTACTTTGATCAGAAAAAACACTGTGGTTTAGTTAATACAGTGGGTGCCGTAACAGCACCTGTCTTGGCACCCTTGTTTTACTGTTTTTTTTAACTCTATCAAACGTGCCAACACGGCCGAGTGGCAGATGAATGATGGGAAGACAGACAGATGGTGCGATGTTTTTCTGAACAAGAGTCGAAAGGTGAGCGACGTTTGAAGAGTCTCTTCACAATAATCACAGCGCTGAGGAAACGAAAAAGTCGCAAACATTCACGCGACCGTCACCACGTCAACCTGTGCCGTGCGATTCCTCCGCCCCCCGAGTCGTGCCCTCTTCAGGCTAATTGCAACCTGTCAGACTGCCGTGTCAGCTCACCTGCGTTTTTCAAATACCACTCTTCTTTGATGAGGTTCAAAATATTATCTTTCAGATGTAGAAAAAGCAACGAGCACACGTGTGTGTGACTGGTGGGGTAATTATCATGTTTGCGCTGTCAGAGGAGCTGATTAGCCTGACTCATAAAAACATGACCCTCCGGCCCAGAAAAAACAAGGCCACCCATATTTATAACAGGCAAAGGGAGAAAACACCTGAGCAGACTATTAGTCTGTCACAACATTCTCACCCTCCGAACACACACGCATTTAAACACTTCCACATGGAGCTCAAGTCAGCATTTTATGAGCGTCTGTTAAACACAACTTGACAACTCAGCAGGAGAGCATGTTGTCACTCAGCTTTAGTTTGTTTAAACAAACTAAAAACTGAAAGAGAGAAAATATGTAATGCATTGTTGTTATCGTCATGGTAACACTTTACAATAATGTTGCTTACATTCACACAATAGTTGAGAAAATAATGAACAATACTTTTACAGCATTAATTAATCTGGGATCATGTTTGTTTCAACATAGACTAGAAGTTGAATGCATTAATGTTAGTTGCAACATAAACAAACAATAAACAATAGAACATTCATAAACAAAATTAAGATTTGTTAATACTGTAAATTATTGATATTAATCATTTGTTATATTTTATAATACTAATTTTAAAGAGCTATATTTGAAGAGCAAAAAGATTTTTTAAATAAAAAACATTTTTTATTATGTTATCATATTTTTATTGTGTTATCTGTATTTTTTAGTTTTTATCAAATAATCAAAACAACCCAACTGCAGTTTGTTTGATTTTACACTGAAAATAACAAATTGTACAATTTACTTAATAAAATCCCCGTAACAATTTGCACAAAAATGTTTTAAGTACATTTTGCTGCTATAATTCAAGTACAACGTACTTACCAGAATAAAGTAAATTCTACTTAACAAATACATTTAATTTTGTTAAAATATCAAGTAAATGTTACTTAAAGTAAACAAAAAAACTTACGCTGAACAAAAACATGCGTCTAACTCGAACTTCATGGATCACTTACTTTCATAATGAAATATACTGTTTTTTACAACATGGTCAAGTAAGAAGAGACTGGTGGTCTCTGTACTGGCATTAGCTAAATAAGTGAAAAAACACACTTCATGACAAATAGTGTGCCTCCCTAGCCTAGGCACAATCACCGCTCTTCTGAACAATGGTAACAACTTAAAAAAAACTTAAAAAGAATACCAAAACTCTCCTAAATCTCAAAAACACTTAAAATGACAGTAATGTTGAAAATTAATCTCCTATTGGAGTCAGATGCAAAGCATGCTGGGAACTACAGATCAACTGCCAAGGTAGTTATATATACAAAAATTATTTATGTAGTCTCAACAAAATATAAATAAGTAAACTTAATTTGACCAATTTAAATGGGTTTAACATAATAAAATTGAGTTGGATTTACTTAATCATTTGTTCAATTAAAATTACTCAAACAAAATAATTAAAATCTTAACAACCAAAATTAGTAGATTTTACTTCCAAGATTTTGACCTTATTTTAACTCAATTTGTTTTTTAAAAACAGTAACATAATTATATAAAGTATATTTTAATAATTTCTTTTCATAAAATCTACTAAGGCACATAATTTTTTCAGTGTACTTGGAATGCACAATAAAAAAATTGAATTAACTCTTAATTTCTTAACAAGAACAGGTATTTTATAATATAATATATACACGAAATGATGTTAAAAGGGATAGTTCACCCCAAAATAAATTTTTTGTCATCATTAATTAACCCTCTTGTCATTTCAAACCTGTTTGACTTTCTTTCTTCCGCAAAACACAAAATATATTTTGAAGAATGTTGTTAACTGCCCCTCATTCACTTGCATTGGTTTTGTGAATAGGGTCTGGTGCTGTTTGGTTACAAACTTTCTTCAGAATATCTATTGTGTTCTGCGGAAGAAAGTCATACAGGTATGAAATGACAAAGTCGCCAGTGTTAAAAAGGGTCAAATTAACTCTCACAGTGTTTATATAATCCACTCTTTGAGAGTGTGGATTATACAGTATATACACCATGAGTGTTAATTTGACCTTTTTAACACTGGCGATTTTACTGTGTAAATGATGACAGAACTTTTGGGTGAACGATCACTTTAATTTTGACATTAAATGATTAGCTTCAATGTCATGTATGTAAAGATTTTTATTTTGTGTGTTGGATGAAAACATACCATAAAATATCATTTGTACATTTTCAGTACTCCACACTAAATTTTGATTGCCTGTGCAGACACTGTCAACAGTGTTCATTTGAGTAGTAAATTAGACAACATTAAACAGGACAGAGAGAGAGTGAGAGAGAAAGGGGGGAAAGAAGGGGAGAAAAAAAGGATAAAATTGGGAGTTTGTTGGCAGCTGAGTGACAGAAACAAACAGTCCAGGCTTGAATAGCGCTGCATGTTGACTCTGACAGGTAACATGTCACCCAATCGAAAGCAAGCCGCTAATTAAGACTCTCAAACACACACGCGCGCACACACACACACACTGTTTTTCCAATGAAGCCTGAAACATCATTCTGCATATGGACTCGCTGCAGCCATTTACTCTCAAAACAACCAACAAAAGAACACTTTTTTTGTTATTGTAATTTTTTTATTAGGAATTACATGGAATTGCATAGAAATGTGCTTTGTGCAATGACATTTACATAAATGTACTATAGTCAAAATATATATTTTTAAAGTGATTAAATAATTGAATCACTTATTCTTAACTATGCAGTAACTGTTCTTTGATTTTGCAATTAGGTCAAATCTACATATTTTTAGCAACAATAACGCTAATATTCTTATTTAGTAAGTAAAATAGTATAGACCACTTCTCAAGATGTATACACTGGTACAACAGCACTTCGGATTTTATTTTTGTTTTATTTTTAGAATCATATATAAAGATATTTGTTTCTGTTCTGTTGGTTGTATTGTGTTCAAATGTTTGTGCAGTATTAAAAAAACTGAAACAGGAAGTTCTTTAAATACTTTTAGCCATGTTTGTGTCTTCCGAAGTGGTCTATAAACTATATAATTGAAACAAAACAGAATTTAATTATTTAAATTCAACTGAATTAAGCTTAAGTTTAAAGTGAACTCCAAAATGTGCTGATTGTGTTTACAAAATGCAGATTGACATATTTTTCTCTAATTTGACCAGGCGTTGAGTTTATACCATATGTTTGTGTGGAATGATAGGTTAAAGCCATACATCAGAATAGTGACCTTTCCCCAAGTCTTACACAGACTAAATAAACTAGACCATCAGATGCCCACCCAGTGCACAAATAAATGTCTCAATAAAAGTCATATGTAACATTTAAGCCGACTTCTATACCGAGGATCTAACATCAATGCCAATTGATTTCACTGGCAGATTTTTATTGTTCCTGCACTTTTAGATCCCCCTGTCTTATTAAATCATATTTAAATAATAAAATCAATGTAGTTAAAATGTTTTGGGAGGATTTCAAAGCCATAGGGACGAAATAAGCATTTGAAACTCTATTAATTTCATCGGTACATGGCGTCATATTTAGATTTAATAGAAAGTTTTTAATGAAGCTTGATTGGGGAAAAAGATCTTCTACTCCATTACGATTTGATGGATGGCGTAGAAAGGTTAGCAGACGCTCATTAGCACTCTCTTAAATTACCAAAGCAGTAGCCGCACTTTCTTGTTTTTCCTCTCTCTCTCTCTCTCTCTCTCTCTCTCTCTCCCTCTCTCTTTCTTTCGCTCTGTCTGTCTCTTTCTCACCATCACCTTAGCTGTCCTAAAATAAATATAATCTTGAGGGGGAAAAATGCAATGTTTTGGATCTATGTGTATTTAGGGTGTTTCTGCCCGAGGCGGCATTCGGCAGTGAATCAGGAAATCTAAATGTAGAAAACTATCATAACATGTAGGTTTGTGAAGTCATTTTGTATTTTTACTCGGTACAAAGCTGCATTTATTCCGAACAAACTCCAGGGCAAAATATCCCATCATTTAGATATTACCCTGCAAAACACAAAAAAGTGCATGGGTATACAAAATGTACAAATATAAAGCAAAATTTGGACATGTGGTTTGATTTTGATGCTGCGGTCGGTATAACCAGGTGTGTGTCTGTCTACGAGTATGCAAATGTAGTGGTACATTTGATATGATATTATCATAATGGCCCCTCCAGCAGAGTCTGCATCTCCATCATTTCACGTGGCATGCAGATGATGGAGACCCCGGTGAACTAATATACATATTAAAATAAATGTACATATAAATTATACGGGGGTGCTTTATATTCGGGTGAATGATGACGCAGGGTAAATGTAATGTCGTTATGAGTGAAAGGCACATGCTGGCCTTGAATTCACAGTCACACATACATGTAGCATGGGTATAAAAGCGGGGATAAATTAAAAGTTGCACATATATTTTAAAAGAGAAGATGACATGTGCGTATGACCAGGATCAATTCAGGTTGTAATTCTCTTAATATAGAATTCAACACTTTTGTGTCTGCAAAATTGTCTCAAATTGGAAAGTTTATTGTAAAATGCAGATTTGATTGATTTAAAAGCTCAAAAGTAAGCGAGATTAAAATAAAACATTAATGCGTTCACAGTTATATAATACACACTAAAATAAGTTACTGGGAAATTGCAACTGGCAGAACAGAGAAAATGCAAAATTGTCATTTGACCAAAAACGGTGTAGTAAAATAACTAAATAAACACACACAACAATTAACAAGTGTCTTAAATGCAGCTGACTACACAAATGTGTTATATTTAAAAATGTCACTAAACACTTCAAACTGAACCCCACCATCAGAGCAGCGGTGGGGAAAACCTGATCTGGATTAAAAAATGCTCTGGAATGAACAAGGCACACCACAATGCCCATACCTCACCTCAGCCATGTACGGCGATCATTACAGAAACACCCCCCACCCCGACCCTCTGCCACAATCCATCGGCCCTGCAGCTTCCTGTCTGCACATCATTACAGCTCTGATTATTAGTGACAACGGTGAACGCCCATCACTCAGCCCACGTGCCATATTGGCAGATGAAGAGTACCCTCCGCTCCACACAGCCCTGCTCCCAGACCACAAATCTAACTGAGAGGAAAAAGGAAGGGGACCAGACTAATGAAGAGTTTGGTCTGACTTGCTGACTTTGAAAGGGGTCAGTGCATGTGCGCCAAACCAAACGGACTACCAAAAACGTACCATTGGTGTAATGTTTTACATAATAGTGCTTATGTTGTGCATACTATGTTTTACCTTTCTGAAACCCAAAAGTCACTATAATAGTCTGAAAAAATACTTGATTATAAGAAAAAATTCTGTTGATTTGGTTCTTAAACCATAGATATAAATAAATGCGCAACATTTTATCAATAGGAGAGTACACATTGCAGAAACGTCTAACTGAAAGCATTCATAATAATAATTGATTGTATTTTTCTGCTATTTTAATTGTTGGGCTCAGATTGGATAACATGGATTAGATAACAATGAAGTGAAGTGAAAGTGACCTATCATGTCAAATGTGACCTCTGCATTTAACCCATCCAGAGAGTAGTGAACACACGCACAGCAAGTGGTGAACACACGTACCCCCGGAGCAGTGGGCAGCTATCACTGCAGAGCCCGGGGGGCTAGTAGGGGTAAGGTGCCTTGCTCAAGGGCATCTCAGTTGTTACCCGCCGGCCCTGAGAATCGAACCGACAACCTTCTGGTCACAAGTCTGACCATTAGGCCACGACTGCTCCAATGGATACCACTGTGGGTTTAGGGGCTTCAAGATGTGTACACAGGGGTCTTGCACGACCATTATCCAACCCTGTATGCACACTGTAATATAGTGTTAGCAATTACTCAGCATAGTGATAATATTTAGCCAGTTCATTTTCACATTCATTTATTAGAATCCTCAAAGCAAGGTAAGCATGTGGAAAAAACTCTGGTAAATTTGCATTTAGCAATGGCTATAAAGAATTCACATATGCTAATCCAAACGGGCAGCATGATACAAAAAAGTTTAATAACAATAATTTATTCATGCAACACAGTCCCCACTGAACGTGGTCATTTTTTAACGCATGTGTTTACTCTTTTTTTTTTTTTTATAATGCTGGCGAAACAAAATAGTCTCCCCTCCGCCACTGGCCCATAAATAATGATAAATCAAATGTTTCATCTCACTGGAACGCCAAATAAGCAAATAATGCAATTTTATCAATTAGGCTTTTGTCTTAATTGTTGACTTCACTTAGTGTGCGAGCAGCAGCAAGGCAGAGCGCTGTGCCATTTTTCAATTAAAAGGTCCAGATGTTTTCGGAGGCATCAGTAGGCACCGGCAGTTATGAGAAATGCTTCATCTGCATTGTAATAATCACTACAATATCAGCTCCGGGCAGCATTTACATACTCATGTTTTATTCCAGCCTTCTTTTCTAATGTAGCGCTTAATTATAGTCAGCATCCCACAATAGCAGGCCTCTGGAGCACCCAAATTTATTTACTCTGTAATGTGGAGAGGCACCGTCTCTTTCTCTTCACGCGGCGGTGGGCGCAGGGGACAGGAATAGATGAAGTTAAAGATAAAAACATATGCATGTGTGTGTCACGTGAACATAAGTATAAGCGTTTGTGTGGTTGGATCTAATTTTGGGAAAGGAACTGGAAAGACAGTTCGTATTTCTACTTAAATGTGTGCGAGTAGCTGATATTCTGTCTCGCTTTTTTTTCATAGACAGCAGCCTATACAGACATTGAACCTCAAGTGACTGATTTCGATCAAGGGATGCACAATGTGTCAACATTTTTGCATATCGCAATGGTTTGCAATAACGTAATCATTTGAACAATTCTGAAAGTTCTGATGAATGGTTTCATTGGATGAACACACTTGGCCCGAAGCTATACTTCCGGTATGTGTTTGGTTATAATAAAACAATTTATTTTATATTTAATTTATATTAATATTGATTTATATGAATATTATATTATTCGTATTAAATTACATTAAAACTACTCAACAGTTACTGCTTCTTTGCAGAGGTCTACCGGAAGTTACGTTTAGGCCACATAACCTTTATGTTGTTGCCGCTGAAAATGTCTATAGTCTAAGATTGTGTCTGATGTGTGGAAGATGGTCAATTATCAAAAATAATGTATTATGTATTGTCGCATTGGAATGATAAGGTTCTATTTGATATTTTGTCAACTTATTTACATATGATTTTCTTCATTATGTTGAGTACATTTTGGGACTTAAAAAAAAAAGGTTATATCTGCAAAGTCAAATGGAATGCAAAAACTTTGAAGCTCATTATCTTAAAACTGTTCAGAATGCAAATAGAACCCATCATTTTAAGGCGATGGTATGTTGGCTATATAAATGTACAACTATTTTAATACAATTTAAAATGTATTATACAAACTTAAACCACATTTATCGCACATTGTATATATCACATTATTTAGCAAATTAACTTAATTTTCTTTAATATTGGGCAGCTCTATTTGAAACGCATTATATTAGCAGCATCTTCTCAAACAGCAATCCACACCAGAAACTTGCAATTATTTTAAATGGAGCTTGATGTCATCATGTTTGTTTGTTTGTTTTTTTACAAAAAAATGCTTAGCACAAAAGGAATAGCTATATGTGACACTTTTTAACAGTGTGGGGCTATAAAAGGGTTTTTGTATATTATGTGAGATATTTTTTTTTATAAATGTAATTAGAAATGTTGTAAATTAGAAATTGTATTTATCATAACATTCTCTAAATAAAAATCTGAGACTCAGGAGACCCTGTAAAAGGCTTGCAAATGCATAACGCAAAGAAAAAATATGGGTGAAATGATTTGATTACTTAATATTTCTTTGTATATACATTTATTTTCAATCAACATTTATCTTCCTCAGATGTAGGTTAAATTGGCTACAGTGATGCATTAGTACTTAGGCAACATAACCAGGACAGATACCTTTCAGAATAACCTGCATGTAAGGAGAACACCTATGATGCCTTAAACTCGTTCTCTACAGTCAGCTTCAGGTTCTGGAACAGAGCATTTGTGTCTCTATGCGATAGTTAGAGAGGAAAAAGTAAATGGGTGCACAAGAGAAACATAACAATTGGGCAAGATGCATTCATACTCCGATCTAGAGACTGTGTGTGTGTGCAAGCAGGGGAAGAAATAGAGAGTTGTAATCCACTTTCTGTTCTCTCTGCAGAAGGCAATCAAATGTGCTGCTCATGTGTAAAGACACTTATCTGCTTGGGGAGTATTTCAACATCATATTTCCACAGGAAGTGAGTATCAGCCCTGACAGGCGATTGCCTCTGTTCTCTCATATGTCTCTATAGACAGCACCTCAGAAGAAGACGAAACAGAGAGAGAGAGATAAAAAGTGTGACATTTTCTCAAAGAAAGGCCTTTTACAACAATCATATAAAAGTTATCGATATCCTCAGGAGTGTCAGCGGCGTGTGGTTTGCAGACGTTGTGGGGGGGTCGATCGCCTGGTGATAAAGATGGAAATTTTAATCAGACATGCTCATCTTCCTCGTGTGCGGGCACCCTACTTCTTTGGCTCGCTCAAGGCGCTTTTTATCATTTCTTTGTAAAATGATTTCTCTTCATCATTTTCAGTGCAGGTAATATACCCCTTGCTACCGCTTCGAGCTAGACAGGTTTAATGTGTTCTTAAATTCGCAAACAAATAGTTTTGTGATTGTTTTGGTGGTATAGTGTCATTGAAGTCAGCAACAGCATCTGCATCTTTCGGGAGTCATTTTCAGCAATGATGCTCTACTCTTCGACTTATTCCTCAATATTCGTAAAGGAGTAGTTTGCCTAAAAAATTTAATTCTATCATTACACTTTTTCGGACACTTTTTTATGTAATGAAAGTGAATGGTGAGCTGTCAAACTCTAAAATTACAAAAAAGCTAGAGAAAAGAATTATAAAAGCTGTTCATATGACAAGTGTGCTGTATCTTCTCATGTAAGGTCTTTGTGGGAAAGAGATAGAAGTTGAAGTCGCTATTGACTTATAATTTGGGCTGTCAAACGATTTAATTAATTGCTTCTAGAATAAAAGTCTGTGTTTACATAATATATGACTGTGTACTGTACATATTAATTGTGTATGTATAAACACATACACATACATGCATATATTTAAGAAAAATATAGTATAAAACACAAAAATTAATAAACAAATATATCTAATTTTGATTATTGGGAAATATAAATACATCTGAATATTTTGTAAATATGTATGTATGTGTTTATAGATACAAAATTAATATGCACGGTACACAGACACATATTATGTAAACACAAACTTTTATTCTGGATGCGATTAATCACGATTAATCGTTTCACAGCCCTACTTATAATCTTTCTCTCTAATGACCTGTTAACCGTTGCGATCAGATCAGTTTGGTCACTTCAACCAGACAAGTTTGAGATATCAAACTCAAATCTAGCATCATTGCTTTTCAGTTCAGAAATGTGTACACACAGCTATATGTATCTTTAGAAGACTTCTACTATGAAATTGTATATAACTCATATGTTTAACCTTTCATTATGTTTTTATTTTAGCCTGACGTCCTCATTTACCTCCATTATGTCAACAGGACAGGATGTTCGTCAAAAGGTGTTCCATTGAAAAAATGATGGTAAGTACTGTAAATGATGATATCATTTTGATTTTGTTTGGACGACTACTTAACATTCTGGGGAAAGTGCTAGTAAATGCTACTGTACAGCTGTAACATTTCTGGCATGACTTAAAAATGTGTGTCAATTTCAATAGCACCCCGATAAAACAAGCTCCGTTCCGCTTCCCACCAAGCAGGAGAGATGCTAATCAAATTCACACAGTCTGAATTTTTTATAGCTTTAAAGGATTGTCAAGGCTAATGGCGCCTCCTCCACTGAATGTCTGGCAGTAAATCAGTGCGCACGGGCCTCTTCCCCAAAAACAATGACTAATACAGCACTCTGTCTCTCCAAATGCTGGACTGGTGTGAAAAATCTGGGCGAAGTAGCCCTCCTGACACTGATGCATCGCAGACACAGTCACACTTACATTCATCATGTCCTATGCTAAATTAATCTTGATAGGCTGGAGACCAAATTACATTAGTCCTCAGTTTCACACACTGCTCCTGCAAAAGAATGCTGGACAAATATATATGGTCAATTACTGTTTTAGGACAACTGTAGTGAACGTATGACATTAAACATGAAAGGTGAGAATTTAACTTTTTTTTGTGACACTATTAAAGAACTTCATTTTAAAGAATTATGACAGTAGTTTAGCTAGTGGGTTTTTTTTAATGATAAAGTGTTTTCCTAGCTTCTCCAACAAGTAGTGTAGCATGACAAAATGTTACATTGTTCACGTTGTACTACAGTTTCAAGTTATCAAACACACCTTTAAATACTCTCTTATGTTGACATACAGTATCTGATTTATTTTTGACTGTTTATAAAATATAAACAAAAGAAAAACATTTTTTTGAATGTTGTTTTTACTACGTTATAGTACTATGTTTGACTATGTTTATGGGCCAGTTGTATAAACTGATTAGACTAGTCTAAGTTAGTCATTAGACTAAGTTAGTCATCTCATTTATTTCTTCAAGACTGGTCATAACTTCTTTAAATCAGTTACATAAAAAGATAGATTGAGCTAATTGAAATATAAAAAGTAAGACTGATTAGTCCAAACTAATTGCTAGTCAGTGAGAAAGTTGTTAAGACGCAGTCTAAACTTAACGGCTAAATTTATGCAACTGGCCTATAATCTAGTCTTAGTTGTACTTAGTATGTTCTTACTTGTATTGCTAATAGCCCTGAGGTATTTTGGTTATTTGTACATTTTGTTGTGTGTTTTAAAGAGATAGTTCACCCAAAAATGAAAATTCTGTCATGAATCACTCACTCTCTAGTTGTTCCAAATCTGTATACATTTCTTTGTTTGGTTGAACACAGAGAAAGTGTTGTTTGCTTGTAACTAAACAGTTCTGGGACCCCATTGTCTACTATAGTAGGAAAAATGACAATGGTAGTCAAAAGTGCCCCGGAACTGTTTGCTGTCCTATATTCTTCAAAATATCTTATTTTGTTTTCAACAGAACAAAAACATTAGCAAGTAAATTATCCTACTATTGTAGTCATTGGTTTGGTTAGAAGAATTCTTCCAAATCTTTCTCTGTGTTCATCAGAACAAAGAAATTTATACAGATTTGGAGCAACTCGAACCGAACGTGAGTAAATGATGACTGCATTTTTATTTTTGGGTGAACTATCCCTTTAATTTTAATGTGTTAGGTATCTTTAATATAGTTTTAGATAATAGCGTTTGTAAAGGAGATTTAAAGGAGATTGTAATGTAATGTAATTGAATTTGGTGCATAGAACAATGAAAGTCTTGTGGTGAATTTTTAGAACCAGGTGAGTTTTGTTATAATGCAATAAAAATAGTGCAATAAAAATAGATCAGTAAAAGGAACAACTGAAAGGAATAAAAGCAGTGCATTAATTAAGCGAATATGAATTACTCTCCTTTCTCTTTTAAACCCAGTTTTAATTGCTTAACTGTTTTAATTGAAACAAATTAAATTTAAGTTAAACTGTTTTAATTAAAAAAATAATAAAAAATTTCCATACAACACACCTAAGACACGCTAACATTCACACATACGTTTGCATAAACAAGCACTCTCACTCCTGCATGTAAACACATTGTCAGCCGGGGCAGCTAACTACACATGCATAACATTATTCCTCTTACAAATAAACTCATTTTCTTCTGAACTAATTAATACATCAGTAAGCAGGAGCAGAAAGGTTTTTCCTTGTAATCATTCATTCATATTATCACGTGAATCGCTCGGCTGCCTTTCGCAAACAGCGCCGACAAAGCAAAGCGAATCATCCTGATAGGTAAAAGGAACCATTTGCAAGCATGTGCTGACACTTCATTTGTATCAGGAGTCCTCTCTCCACCCCCAAAAATAAATATATAAAATAAAAGTTGGGAAGTTTGCCAGGCTGGTGAGGTGGCCATATTTTAAAATACATCATCATGTCACTTCTTTAATGTACCATAATCTATTAGGCACATGGCAAACTAACAGGAATCTTTTTAAATGATGGCTTTTTATGGCTTTGTGCAGGTGATTAATTAAATAAAAAGTCAGCATTGCACAAATCATCCCTTTAATTAGTAGGAGGAACGTCACCGCAGCGTTCAACGGCGTTTCACGGCGGGGGGGCCGAGGCGGCAGGGGGTGCCAGTCAAAGTGCCACCAAGAGTGAGTGTGTGTGCGCAAGTATACCAGCCTTCTCCGGGCCTACGGTGGGTACCCGGCAGCAAATTCCAGGTGCTCATGTCAGCTGGAATTCGACTCCAGCTGTTTGGAGAAGATTGATTTCATTATGTTCTTCTGCCTCCCTGTTTTTCTCTACAGTTTTCTCTGTAGTTTTCTTTAATTGCTTGTCTTGTGAATTGGCGAACGTTAAATCGGAGAATTACCAGTTTTCTTTATCTTTGGTGTGCTAAACTTTTGTGCAGTGTCGGAGAGAGGCAGAGCATATAAATAAATTAAAACGGCAATTTATTCCCATAATTGTGCTTGCTTCAAGGCTCACAATTATAAATATACATCATACATCCAAAGCCTAATTAACTTTCTCCAAATTAAAGAGCAAAAATAGACCCTGTACAGTACCGTTCGACTAAAATTCAGCGGTGACATTATATCGGATCGGGCGTCATTCACATCCATTATTATCTAATAGTGGCGGTTTTCTGTTGCGCTATAATTACTCGCTGAGAAATGTCCCATAAGTCTTTGCTGCTTCGCAGATCACACGAATTGTGTTATCAGGACTCGCCTTTTATTGAATTTACTCAGGTTCCTCTTTTCTGATTAGAGGAATCCATTTCTCTCTCCACTTGGATAGATCTATCCTCCATCATGGTTAATGTTAACTTCATGTACACACTGAACAGGCACTGCCGGGATCATCATTCTCATTAATGAAGCTCAGACTCTGGTCCCTGTGTCCTCCTCTATACAAAATGCTTCTTCATTTCAGAGTTGCTCTGCTTTATTAAAGCTCATTACCATTTCTCTTTTAATAAGGCCTCTTTAAAGTCATTACCTGCAGTGGGGTTTAAAGAGTACTGCTATTAAAAGGTTACTTAGATGTGAATAATAGCCCTGCGATATACTCAAGTTAATTACTATTGGAAACTGGTTGAGGTTTAATTTAATGCTGACCCGTTCCATTGAAGAATATGTTTTACTGACAGAATTGACAAAAGAAAAAAGAGGAGGGGGTGGAATCTTTTACGGTCAATAAGCTTATTTATGTCAGATCGTTTTGAGTTTGGTCTATATTCGTGCTCACAACACAGAGAAGCATATCTATAGTATAGGCACGTCCTTCAGAGGTGTTTGTATTATTCTGTACGGTCCATTAAAAATTATATACAGTGTGAGTATTTTTTACTAATCGAAGATGAACTGAAAACTAAAGATTTTTTCCTTTGTATTCCCTCCTTGCTCATCACGACCTCTTCCACCACCTCATTGTCACCACTGAACCAGACATAATCTCACTTGAATTGTTTTTGTCAGTCCGAACCCTTTTTTTTTTTGAGAATTCCTCATTCGTTTAGAGACTCCTAACCTACTGCACAACGCACAGGCGTGTTTTACATAGACGTCGATATCACACGTCAGTCCAGCTTAACGACAACATACAGGGAAGATATAAGGGAACCCCCTCCCCAAACCAGACTCGGATGAAAGTCGTATCCCTGGTTGCCGTCTCCTCATACATAAATCTGCGAGGCTGCTTAATTCAATCTGCCTCGTGCATCTGACTTGGCACACCACAATTTGATTACCACAACTGTACTTTTTAACTCCTGTCAAGGAGCAAGTGAGGCTTATGTAAACATCTGCCAGAACACATGGTTGCTTCCGATTAGGCTGGCCTTAAATCAAACCGCAGCAATGAATCTTTACCTGACACTAATACTTTTAAACTTCATACGCACAATTAAAATGAATTGCGGCTAAAGCATACAGGACAAACCGCATTAACAGGTCATCTCCTATGTATCGGCTCTTTCTCTGTGTCTGCCTGCCAAGGATTTTAGACTGGATGTGGTTAGCTGTCTCTGCCACGGTGGAAATCAGATAAACGCGGGGCGTAGATATACACAAATCCATGACGAATCCCTTTGGCATGAGGGTAAATGGCTAATGTGGACTCGGGTTATGAAAGTCTTTACCATATAATTTTAAATGTTGACTGTATGTTGCATATTGAGACTTATTTTTATTTTCTATGTTTAATTCTTGTTGTTATTAGGGTGAACAATGCAAAAGTTGATTTTGCATAGATGCAGAAGACTTCGGTATATTCAAGCTGAAACAGAAAAAAGGATTTCATTTTGAAGGGTTATTCTCACATGATAATAGTAAATCTAGCTTTCCAACAATATTTGTAAGTGACAATCCAACAATCATTTAAAACAATAAAAGTTGAGTGAAATGTTAAAGTTCATCTTTTATAATGGTGTCAAAAACAATTTTTTTTCTAAATATGATAAAGACCATTGTAGCAATTCTATTAACAAAATTGTGTGTATATACTATATATCGATCATAAAACACATTTGTCCCCTTAGTGTTCATCCTAACGGTTGTTTAGCATGCACATCTATCTATGTGCCTTCATTACAGGAGAACAAACTTCACCTTCTGGTTTCCAAATAAACACATTGCTATTCTTCTTGTTGTGTCTTGGAGAAAAGCAAAGTAACAGCTATCCATTTTTAAAACAGATTTGAGTATTAAATGAGAAAATGGGGTGGTGAATGTTAGATTAGGCCGTGTTCACTCATTAAACCAGAGGGACTGTTAATGACTTCAGCAGTGCTGAAACGGCACATTCGTGAGAGATGAACAGGCGACCGAGCCGCTCTGTTCACAAAGTTAGCATTCAAGTTTAAATGCGCTGTCGTAGTCTCGATTCCTTCTGGTTTTGTAAAAATACCACTAATGTGGCCCGAAACGCAACCTCCAATTTATGATACACGTATTGGCAGAAAGAGCCGAGAAATTAGAGTCAGAGCCCATTACCTTATTGGTCTGTTATCAGCCCGTTTGATTCAGTGCATGCAAAGCTTAAGATAGCTTGTTCTGTAGTGCATAAACTGCAGAAAAAAATCTTCTGATTTTATTATAAATTATAAAAGAATCATACTTGCAACATTATTCATTGCATTGGCAAAGCAACACAGTTAGTCATACATCAATCCACCTGATGAAAGTGTATACAGTAATTTAAATGACTGTTTCTTTTATAAAATAAGATGCATTTAGATATTGGTAGGGTCTCTGTCACTAAGAGAGATTTTTCTTTTTATACGTAAGATTTTACCCCCCCTCTTTTCCCTTTTTGTCACTCACTACCCCCCCCCCAGACCCTCCATCAATGATTGACAGCCTGACTTAATTACTATGTTTTAAAGATGCATTTACCAGAAAGCAGCATACCTTTAAATACACATTTTTCCAATCATTCACAAAAAAACTGAAAGAAATTTCCTTAATGCTCAAATAGAATTTGTGCATCACTAGAAAAGCTCAGTGTAAAAAATGTGTATCGCAATTGACTTTTTAATTAATCTTTGCTCGGAGTGTGCCGCACGAGCGTGTTTTCTTTTTTCCAAGCAATCTGTTTCCCTCCATCTCAAGGTTGCTTGACTTTAAACCCGTGCACAGGAGAGACTTACGGGTGTATGTTCGAACCCTTTCATAAATCTCAAGACTTTTCTGGCTGGATAGTAATTAGCAAAGGGCAGGAAGTCCTATCATCACTTTTTCACCGCACGCTGCGTTACAACAGTAGAAAAGAGTGAGACGGGTGATGTCATACATGGGTGGTTAAAGAGTAATGGGATCCTGGGCTGATATTTAAAAACTAAAAAAGTCAATTCTGAGTTTAATATTTTTTGTATTTGTTATAATGCTGTTTATTTGTTTATATTTAATAGACATTTATCTGGATGTATTTTTCCAACAGAGAATTCTATTCTATTGAAAAAAATATAACACATAAAATGCTTACCAAATTAAATTTGTAGTGTATGTAGAGTAAAATATAAAAAATTTAAAAGCAATAAATAATATATAGTCAACTGAAAATAAATAAATAATATGTATTGTCAGGAAGTATTAAACAAATGTTTTAATTAAGCGGTATATAATGATGTTCATTTAAATGTACATTTAGGATTATTAGTTTTAAAAATGTTTCTTTATATTATTAATGAAAATGAATATAAAGTGCAGAGGAGATAAACAACTTTGTTGCTAACTACAATTGACAGATGACCATTACAAACAATTCAGAGAACTACAGAAACAACAGAAGCAACAACGTAAAAGCGATTCTAAATTGTTGTAAAAGTTGATTGATTTCTGAGTTCTAAAAAAGATTTTTAGTTTCTTCTCGAAAATGACAGTGATCACAACCTCCAGCATTCATATTAAAGCATGAAATTGAAAACAAAGACATAATACTGAAATATGTCTTAAAACTGCAGGCTTGACAGTCGTGTTGTCTTAATGGGGTGTGATGGTTCGGTTCAGTTTTAATCAGTCTAACATCAGACAGCCTCTCTGTTCATGCAAACAGCGGAAACAAAGGCAACTCTTTAAGCTTTTATCTATAGCTGATAAGCAGCTTTTCTGGCGTTCTGCTGGACTTCCACACATTGTGTCTGTATCTGTCGCTCTTTCCTTCAGACGCTTCGAGTCTTTGAGCTCTTGCAAACGGACAAATGAAGCTCTGTTCAGAGCTGGCTGATCACAGAATGTTGTCACACATTAAACAAGTCCTTCTGTCATCACTATCTGACAGGACAGATTCGCAGATTCACTAGCGGATATATCAGCTGCTCGCTTGGCATGCTGGCACACCACACAGCGGCACTACAGAGTGCAGGACTCTGTGTTAGTCTACTGAGGAGAAACAATATAAAAAAGTGTCTACTAGTAAGGTGACACTGGATTTTAAATGTGGTAAATTACATCGTTTCAGTAATAACTTGGTTTTGAGTGAATATGCACAAATGCTGTTTTTCTGTTTCTGTATTTTATTTCTAAACTGAAAGTAGATATTTTTGTGAAAAATTCCAAAATCATGTTACTGGTCGTGGGCAACTTGTCACATGTTGAAAATGTTTTTATTATATTACAAATTAATTAAATTCATTGATTACTTTAATGAATATTTGTTTATCACTAGTCAAAGTCAAATCAATGGTTTTCATGTGTTTTATATTTGTTAAAGATCAAGATCAGTTCCATTGTGACATTTTTAAACTGACTATGTAATTTGATCATGTGCATATCTTAAGCAGAGGTGGGTAGAGTAGCCAAAATCTTTACTCAAGTAAAAGTACAAGTAACTAGAGAAATTGTTACTCAAGTAAAAGTAAAAGTCACTATTTTAAAAACTACTTGAGTAAAAGTAAAAAAGTATGCAATGAAAAAACTACTCAAGTAGCTAGTTACTTAGTTACTTAGTTACTTTGTATCTTATTATATAGGCCTACTACATAAAATTAATATTAATGCCAATATTTTAATAAATATTTTTATTATCATAAGCAGATATCTTTGCAATATACTAGAGAGACTAAAGAATAGACAAACACAGAAGAGACAAGCATTTCTGTAAATTTCATCTAGTCCTGATGTCAATGTAGTTTACACAACTTATTTAGAATAATAGACCATGTCAAACTAAAGCATGAACTAAACTCAGAGCATTTCCTAAGATGATCTAGAACATCTGCAGTGCTCTTAAATGAAATACACATTTTTGAACAAAGCTCATGTCGTGTTGTGTCACGTGTGTGTTGTGAAACGCTCTTACTTGTAAACAAACAGTAAACAGTGAACCACACGCCCATCAATAAGTTTTCTTCCTTCTGTTCTTCAAATGTATATTTCTGCAAGCCCACGTCTCTGTGTCTGACAGGTAACGCGCATGTTGCTGTGTCTGACGAACAGGTCGCGCGGGTGCGTGCATATGGCCGGCATTTATCATCGCTGGCAAACAATATGACACATTTGCAGTTTTGATTGTATAGATATAGATTAATATCCACTTCATCCAACGCTCTTTGTGTTCTGCGTGTTCTTAAGTTTCGCGCTACGAGGAGTGAGTAATCCTGCTTCAGATGATTCAGATCGTGCTGCGAACTGAACAAATCATTTGAACTGATTCATTAGCCTATTCAAATGGTTTTGCCCATTGTTCAATTAATGCTTTCAAAAGAATCGACTCAAAAGAATCGATCACTCGGGAATGCCCGTAAAAAGAGACGACAACCTTGAAATAAACAACGCGTTTTAAAAAGCATATTTTAAAATGAAGGAACGAAGGAACGTCACGCAATGTAAGTTATGTAACGAAGTAAAAGTACAGATTTTCTATTAGAAATTTACTCAAGTAAGAGTAAAAGTAGGCCTACACACTTTCAAGTATACTTAAAAAGTACATATTTTCCAAAATGTTACTCAAGTAAATGTAACGAAGTAAATGTAGCGCGTTACTACCCACCTCTGATCTTAAGCTACAAAAAGTAAATAAAGGCTAAAAAGTAATCGATTAGTAGAAATTAGTAGAAACTCGTTTAGAATTTAGAGGGTGAAAACTACAAAAATGGGATTTTTACAACTACGGTGATGCTCTAAAATGTATAAAATGACAAAAATTGTGTTTAACTTCTTTTTGAAATATTAGGACTGTCCAAAAGATACTAAATTTTGATATGAAATATAAAAGTCAATTAAAGTTGAACAAAACAGATATAAGCTGTAGACTGTTAGCATTCAATGCACCTGGCTTGAATCTCAAAATGTATCTTCTTTTAAGAATTGTGCAAAAAACAACCAACAATCTGCAAGTTGTCTCACATCAGGTTCAGGATTATGCACATTAGTCTGATTAATGGTGTCCGCCACCCGATTACTTGGTTTGATAAGCAGTACAACCCATCATGAACATAATACATCACAAATTGTTTTGTCAACAATTTATGGTACTATTTATCAAATGACCATCGCCACTCGCTGAGTAATAGTGTCATATCTGACATTATGTCAATAGAGAAGTTGAGCTAAGGGCAGCCGAGCTGCCGTGATTTAGACACACTGTGTGCTGACCTGCGTCTATGTTTAATTCATAGCAGATGAGCAGAGGTAGATGGATTACTGGTCCTAGATCAGTGTTTAAAGCATAGATGGGTAGAAGTGGCCAGGTTGCTATGCCAGTCACATACCTGGACCTGCTAGAGTTAATATCTGTGAACACACAGTTGGGTAGAATTGTACACGCAGGAGGAGGCTTCAAATAAAGAAACTGGAGACATATTCCTCAACCTCTTATAAATACCAAGTATGCAGTTTTTTCAGGCAAAACTTGAAATATAAACTCTCAGGGAATGTATATATCGAATCGTTTGTTTATATTTGACTAAACCACAGATGAGTCCAAACATCAGAAAAATATCAGTTTATGCACAAGTTTTCTATTTTAAAAGAGGGAAAAGTTCAAGTGTTATGAATGTGACAAAAAATCAGAGATCCAGAATCAGAAGAATCAGAATCAGAAGGAGCTTTATTACCAAGTGTGTTTACAAAAAAAACAAGTTTTTGAGAGACAACATACTTTTGAGAGATTTCTGTGAATTAAAATGCACAAACCAGAAGCAATAATACTCAACAAATAGAGAAGAGATGGCTCTTTATAGAACATAAAATAGTTACTATATTTTCATGTGCCCATTTATGAGGAATATGGACAGTTGTGGATGTGACAATTCACTTGATTATGGAAAACTATGCTTTAAAAACTAAGAGAGACTTCACATGCGTATTTACTGTAAATCACCAGATATTGACATCTGACCCATCAGTGTGGTAAAAACCTTTGGTTCAAAAATGTTTTCATGTTTTTTTACATTTGCATAACAAAATTTGCATACAAAAATCAGTACAGGACTAACAGAAATGCGGGCACTTTTCAGCCAAATAAAGGACAGAGTTACTACAGAATGTTAAAGGATTTTGGACCTCATTTATTGTGACAAAAGTTCTCTGTTTTTCTTCCACGCATCACAGCTCAAGGAAAGAGAAGTCATTTAAAATCCCACCTTTTCATATAATCATTCTAGACATCATGATGGTCAACACTTTCCGGCTGCTTGTTTTATGACGTTGTCAAAGGTTTTCAGATAGTGTGCCCTTGAAATGAAGGCCAGGGTCCGGGCCAGTCATCAGGGGATCAATGCTTCTCCTGAGATTGGGCTGCAAGTGGCAAATAAATTCCAAAGCAAAAGCATCACTTCCACAGGTTTGAAAGAGGCGAGCCAAACCCTGCGATCCAGCGCCGGCTGGTATATATGGCTCCTGTCCAAAGCACTACTGGCTCATCTTAAAGGTTACAGTGACTACCCTGTGCACTAGTGTTAACAGAGCTTCCTCTCTCTGGGTTTATGGTCTGTGTAATAATTTTAAGCAAAGTGAAGAGTGTGTTTCCACAGGCGATGTTGGAGGAACAGCTGTGGGCCGGGGAGGAGGACAAGTAGAGAATGATTGATCACTAGGAGCGGAGAGGCTGTGTACCTCTCACCTTCCCCCTGCGAGGCTCCACGTCTGCCCCTGATCCCCTACATCTGCCCGCCTTTAGCTGAACCGGAGGAGGAGGAGGCCCGGCTGGATCTATCTCAGATGTTTCTGTATTGTGGAATGAAAGAGAGGTATGCAGAAAACATGGGCCAGGCCTTTAGCTGTAATGCTACTTTTTATTTAAGTTGGAAGGGTGCTTATACTGTAGATACAGTTTCAGTCGATATGGGACATGAAACATGACATCTGAAACATTATAACAGATGCACATGTTGATAGTTTAATGTTAGAGCTGTTGATAGTTGATACAGGGTTATGTAATGATACCAAAGTGTCGGCCAAAGTCCACATGTCAGCAGTAAAAGCAATGAATGTTGTAGTAGTTCTTACATGTAAAAAAGTGTCGAATGCTCCATCATTTGAAATTCGCTCATAAAAATAAAAGCATCTGCTGAATGAATAAATGTAAATATGTAACATGTTTTAGTCTTTTTAGTACAGGACATTTGGCATGCAAGGGATGGGTGTTTATTGTGTTACCTTGTTCAAATGCAAAACAAAACAAAACTTACCATGACAGCCGATAAGCACTGTGTATTTGTATGGAGAACTCAAACTCAAGGAATAAAAGACCCCTGAGTTTTCAACAACGTGGGTGGGCAGGCGATGACAGACTTAAAAGCTTATGTGAAATTTTGGAAGTAACTTAAATTATTTTCTTGGCTTAAAGGTGCACTGTGTAATATTTTTTTGGAGGACAGAAATGCAACAAAAATACATGTGTTCAGAGGTGTATAAAGTGTACCTTACATAATGAAGCGCTATGTTTTTATTATCTTAGAATGAGCTATTTCTATCTACATACTGTAAACTGCAGGTCCCCTTACATGGAGTTCACCATGTTGTTTCTACAGTAGCCCTAAACAGACAAACTGCTGTACAGAGTGTGTTTTGTAAATACGTTATCTCCTTCGGCAAAGAAGCAAGAACGTGACAACATCTTTGTCCTATCAGCCACCTTAGTGCTTCGTGAGGGAGGGGTGAGCGGTGGAGTGAGTCATTGGTTGCATTTCACAGCCTCACCACTAGAGGTCGCTAAAATGTACACATTGCTCCTTTAAATATCTGAATAAATATGATGCTTCTTAATAAGAAAATATTTTATTGTTAAAATATTATAGTCTAAAAGTAATTTGAGTAGTAAACAAAAAACAGCAAAGCTTTTACTAAGTCAAATAGTATTTAGTAATGTAACACATTGTATATTTTAGAGCAGCTAAAGCATTCTCCAAAATGATTGTAAAGCCTTTATCAGGCTCTCCTTGATAATTTAAGGTATGTTAAAGATCTCCTTTTACAACCTGAGGGGCCTATTTCTTTTTAACAGGACATTGTTACTAACCTGTCAAAATGAAGCGATACTTTATAAAAAACATTAATTTGATATTTGATTGAAATACACCATTATGGTTTCATTAGCTCATCGATTTAGCAGTAATCTCATATCAGAGACCATCAAGCAAGTTACTTGCAATAACTCGGGGCTAAATGTTAAAATATGATCCAGACTAGCTAATGACCCTATTACAATCGACCCAGGAAGCTAAGAAAGAGATTCTCCAGGTTCTGCTGTGGCTCACGCAGGCTGCCCTCTGCTGTATCATCATCTCACTATTATACATTAGAAACCAGCACATAATTCACTCAGCCAACACAACTCGTAATGTAGCAAATGAGAGAGCGAAGACAAAAGGGAAAAATCCTCCCTGTACTGTCATTTTTTTCTTCTACTCTATGATGTAAGAGGTGAACGTCCACCAGCAATGACCTATTAAATCAGGCTTCATTCCCGCAATCCCTTCGCCAAGCAGGCACCAGACCAAGATGTCTGCAAAGACAGACAGTCAGGAAGAGAGAAAGAAAAGACAAGTGTGAGAGAGACAGGCAGGCTGACAGACAGGCAGACCGAAAGAGACGAGGGGAGAACTGGAACCGTCCAATCAAAAATTATTGCAGCTCAATGAATGTGTCCTGTAAATGTTGGCATGCTAATTGTGCCTTTATAACATTTTTAATGGTTTGTTAATTTACCTCCCTCTCTATGATTGCACTTGAAATGAGTTAATGACTGTGGGGGGAGAGTTAACAACATGCCCTGGCAGATGCAATATTTCCCTCTTATTTATCAACCTGGCCTGGAGAGACAGCAGCTCAGACTGAAGTGAATGAAAAGAGAGATGTCTTGTTTAGAAAGAAAGAAAGAAAGAAAGAAAGAAAGAAAGAAAGAAAGAAAGAAAGAAAGAAAGAAAGAAAGAAAGAAAGAAAGAAAGAAAGAAAGAGAAAGAAAGAAAGATCTACAGGTCACTGTAAACAAATACAAAAGTTTGAACACCAACAAACTTTCAAAACTATATTTTAGTTTTAAAAATGTAACACAATACATTCACATCATTTTAAAGCTTACACTTACCCTTCTAAAACATTCCTGACCGTAACATTGAAGCATGATAAGCATGCGGCGAATATCGGGAAATAAATAAACAAACAGATAAACTAGTTAAGAGACTGGTGCTAACATGGTTAGTAATGTCTCTGGCAATGTCCGTTCAACTCATTTCCTCCAATCTTCCTCGGCAACAGGACACGACTTGGCGACACATAGGCGACAGACTGAGTTGCTCGACTACTTGTGCTGTAACCCGGGGAATGAAAGCATGTGCAGAGCACCACTCGAAAGTTCAGCTCAAATCCTAAACACTATGGAAAAGGTGTATTCACATTTTTTAGGTAGTTTGTCTTTCGAAAAATAAAGTAGGGTATCTCTTTTAGGAAATCTCTTTAGTAGGAAATCTCTTAGGTGCAAACAATTTTTTAAACTTAAGTGACTAGAATTTTAAAAAATTCAGAATCGTGTATTTTTCATTACTATCTTTTTGATTCTTGTGCCATACTTCATATCCCTGTTAACGTTCTGAAACCTCCTATCTCCATATCTTGGGGTTGTTTTTACTTTTTGCTATAATTCATTATTATTAGTCACCCTGTATGTTTGTCACTGGGTTTTGCAAATATCTTAACAATAAAAAGTATTAAAAAAGCACTTGTCAACTTTGATAACACAATATCTAATCATTTAAAAAGTACGGTGTTTTTTCTATTTCCTGAAAAAAAGCGAATTTGGACATTTGGGGTTACGGAAGGACAGCGATGATATGATGTACAGATTATGACAGTCTGACAAAAAACAGGAAAGTTTTTGCATTTGGCAGATACTTTTATCCAAAGCGACTTACTTTGAATTATACTATTCATTTTACAAGTATGTGCATTCCCTGGGATCGAACCCATGACCTTGGCGTTGCTAGTGCCATGCTCTAACTACTGAGCTACAGGGTGTGTTCACATATGCCATTTTTGGTTAGATTAAAACGAACTCTGGTGTGATTGCTCTGTTAGTGCGGTTTATTTGTGTAAGTGTGAACGCTGCTCTGCAGAACGTGTTCTGCAGAAGAAAGGAAGTCATACAGGTTTGAAATGACAAGATGGTGAGTAAACAATGACAGAATTTTCATTTTGGGTGAACTATCACTTTAATATTTCCTGTCCCAAATTCCTGTTTCAAACTTTTCCACGCCATTGAGATCTCTTCACTGAGGCTGATCTCTGACCCAAAAAAAGAGAGGGATGTCTTGGGAGGCACTTTACGGTAACGCATGCGTAAGTTACTGTACTGGAACTCCACTCCACCCCTCACTAAACAAGCCACTCTATCAGTAAATGCTAATCTCCTAATTAACAAGCTAATTAGGTAATTATGGCTTTGCAGAAGGATGCCTAAATGAATTATGACAACACAGTCAATGCTTTCTGAGACACCTGTGGGCCCTTTTTGGCTGTCATAAAAAAGTGGGGTGACAGCCTGTTCAGTTTTAAAAAACTTAATTCTCCCGGAAATGATGTGTGTGTTATTAGACAGGGGCTATTTGTTTTAAGACTGTCAATTAAACCTGTCAGATAAAAATGATTTTATGACTAATTAGCATCCCTATATGCATAAATAAGCAATAAATAATTAAATGTTAATTAAGTGTTAAGGAGGTAGCAGGGAGCTGTATCATGCTGATTTTTCCTCCCTTTTTGAGTTTTGATGATATATAAACTGCAAATGCAATAGGCCTTTCGACTGAGACTTATCAAGCTGATACAGAATTTAAACTTATTCTTTAGGCATGAGGAACAATTAGTTTCCATTTTACTATATACTGGTAAATGATGTTTCGATCACTTCTGTTTTCAAAAATGTATTTAATAAGTAATCACTTGAGTTGGAAACAAGTAAAAAATGTTTCCTTACTGAAAATAATCATGAACTTTGGACTTATGTCCAAGACCAACGTTCAACAGCCATGTTACCATATATGAGGCAAAACTACAGCCGATTAAGACACTCATTCACTTTCAAAATGTTTAAATATTTTTCCTTCTGTTGAATTATGAACCACTCATAAATTCACTTTTCAAGTTAGTTGAAGCAAGCGAACGCTAAAAAAACAATAATACAAAATGTGTTTATGTCATTATGTAAACATGGCACCGGGACCACAATAAACTCAAGTGTCTTTTTTTCCCTCCCACCAAAAGATTTGCTGTCATACCCGGGGAAATGAATTATGTTGACATATGGCTGAAAACAATGGTGAAAAGGGATACGACGTAAGGCAATGAAGAATCATGGCGTTGTGGAGGAGAGGATCTGGAGCTGTTCCTTTGAGCCCTCTGTGACAGGTATACAGAGCCACCTGACAGCACAGTATTTCAGTGATAAATGCAGTGGGTCTGGGACTTCCATTCACTAAACTCAGGAGTGTGCTGGGCTGATGCTTCAAGGTCAAGCGAATATGAAAGAGCGGAACCACACAGCTTGCTGAAAAGAGAACGTGAG
This sequence comes from Triplophysa rosa, assembly GCF_024868665.1. NCBI lineage: Eukaryota > Metazoa > Chordata > Actinopteri > Cypriniformes > Nemacheilidae > Triplophysa > Triplophysa rosa. The sequence goes on along the minus strand of NC_079906.1, from coordinate 11,509,781 downwards.
TGAGGGGCTTCCTGCAACTTCTGCAGGTCAAGGAGCGTTGAAATATGTCGATGGTTTAATTCGTTTTGAATCTGCAGCATTCAGTTCATTTACACAGTGAAAATAACAAAGACAACATTTATGTGAAAATTAAGTTACTCTATGCACACGCATGCACACGATGATGTGTGTCGCAGCCAAAACAATTGAATTACAGGGCTGGTGGCGTGTTGTCTTACTCCGTGATATGTGTGAAATGGTTAATTAAAGGTGAGCTCATTATTCTTGCTCAGGATCCAGTAACTGCGTTAATGTGATCCATGACTAATATATCACCCACTTATTGCACCCGAAGAATTTAATCAATTGCTCTGAACACCAATTCATACACAAGAGTTTAAGCAAATATGCCACTATAAATTCCACTGTTTGATCTGTATTGTTCGTGTGGCTGCTTATAAATCAAAAACCAGTCTTTGTGTATGTAGTACGGTCATATGGTGCTGTATATTAAACTATATAACTCATATAGCCCGCATTTAATTTCCTCCAAGCGTACTAAATGAAAAAATGTATGATTACTGAAACTAAACGTGGAACAATTTAATAAATGTCATGGAGACAAAATCCAGGCTTTCAAACCTTCAGGCATGTACTTCTGTGTACTTTTTCTATTGTTTATCCTCAGCTGGCTTATCCCAGAGGAAGTTTTCATTTCCTGCATATCTGATTATTCGCTCTTTAATTAGCCCGTGTTAATTTCCCGTGTTGATGTGTCAGTGGTGGAGGCAGTCCACGGGGCCTTGCGTCAGTTCAGGCAGTATATGGAACGGGACTTTCTGGTGCCAGCTTTCACAAATTCTCAACGTAGCATCACGTGTTTTTGCTTTTGGAAGGGTGTCTGGTTGACTTTCTTACTGTGGAAAAAATTAACAGCTCTGTTTCCTCTGTATGTGCCTCTGATTCGTGGTAATTAGTCCCATCACATCAGAGGCTGTCATGTCACAAGTGCAACCCTGCTGAAGTGCCTTAACTCCACTATTGTACCAGAGGATTTTATATTGACTCATAACCTGTACGAATACCATACAAAATAGCTTATTTGCTAGTGAAATAATATAGAATGTCAATTATTAACCCATAAGCTTGACCAGTGATGCAAATTAAAAATCTGATTTGTAGTCTGATTTAGATGGAAGGAAATAGCACATTTTAATTACAACAGAGAGTGAGATATATTGTGTAAATGCAAAAATATATTATTTATATGCAGACAACAAATTAGTAAAACGTAGTTTTGGGGGAAAATCATAATAACGGTTTGTGTGTTCTGATAATATACATTGATGCTCCTGTATGGAACTTGCATACTGCATAATGACCATGGATTTGATTCTTAAGAAATGCTCTTTGTGATCAAATACAATAGCATTGTAAGTTCTGTCAAAATACATAAGTGTAATGGTATGTGTAAATGTCTTTGGAGATTAAATATAAAGGTGCTTCACGATGCCATAGAAAAACCTTTTTTGTATAAATGGTTCCATAAAGAACCTTAAACATCTGAAGAACCTGGTTCTTCATATTATAAAAAGGTAAGAAAGAGATGGTTCTTTTAAAGAACCTTTGACTGAAGGGTTCTTTGTAGAACCAAATACTGTTCTTTTGTGGAATCGCTGTGAAGAACCTTTTAAGCACCTTTATTTTTTAAAGTGTTCCCACATTAAATATTGCACAACTGTGGAGTTAGGGAACATCGTTCATTTTTCGAAAGTTATGGTTTTACTACAGATAAAACCAAAACGATTCCTTTAGTTAAACAACAAATGAACCTTGCTGGGTTCAGTAGCCATAGTTTTACTGTGGTATTTATTTGTAGTAAAACATGATTACTACACTTTTACAATAGTTAAATTACGGTTGATTTAGTAAGGGTAGTTTTCACTATTATTGGGTGATGGGCTATTATTTACAGTCGCTTAAACACAAGACAGGACATTTTAGCATTAGACAAAAGACCGGGTATTTTAGGAGCGCATTAAAACCATGCAGCTCACGAAGTGTCGTAATTTGATATCAAAAATACGGTAGTTACAAGAAGCTTACTAAGGCGTATGCGAAAAGCCAGAGGAATACGCAGATATGTTTCAATGTATCTCTTTGCTTCAAGCCCACAGAGCAGTCTGCTACCATAGCAACTGCCGAGGAGCGCTGCGCAGCGCCGCCTGCTTGTGCAATAGATGTCACCCTTGGCAACGACCAATCAGAAGTTGATATCTCTCTGTACAACCGTAGCAAAGGTATTGCTCTCGGAAGGCGGCCGCTCCCCGCCAGCGGGAGTCTCCCATTGGTCGGGCTCGCCGCCACTCGAACGCTGCGTCTCTCGGATTGGTCCGAGGCGTTTGTTTCCAATATTATAAACATGTCCTCTGCTTGCCTGTCCCTGCAAGCACGGCTTGTCGGAGGCGACCATACTGTGGTGTAAGGAAGCGAGGGGCTGTGCAATTCATTATTAGTTTTGAATCAGACAATATAAAACTCCGGCTATGCACTGCCTTTTGTTTGTTTTATTGAGAATGTAACGGCATTTGAACACACGGGCACGCTTTGAAATGAGGCAGACGTAAAGCACGGACTTAAACGCTCTTGATTTGATGTTCTGCTCTCATCATTATCATCACCACCAGTATCATTAGTAGCTAACTGGCATTTTGTTTTCGGGGGCTCCGGCGAGAAGTGACAAGAATCCGAGACCCCTCCTCTGCAGGGCGGAGCGTGCATTTTGATGTCGATTTGTATCTTTTTTTCTTCTCTGACACGTCCGCACTGAGTGAATGGCATTGGCACATTGTCAATCGCTCACTACTGCTGCCATCAAACAACATAAAGCACACACAGCCTGCGCGCTCGACTCATAAATTTCAGCCGGCAGATATTTTTGCGCATCGCTTTATTGCGCGTGATTAATTTTTTCGCCAGTTTTTCTATTTTCCCTAGTCAAACTGAGAAAAGTTTTTTTTATACGTTTTTATATTTTTCCTATAACCTTTATATTTTCGCTCGCCAGTGCTGCTGATTTAATTTATTTCGTTGGGCTTCTTTTATTTTCTTACGTTTCGTTTTTGGGAGAAGGCAACATTTTGCCATTTACTCGTGCTCAATGAGTTTGTGCATTTATTTTTAATTACATCGTCATTAATTTTGCCTAATTGTTAGTTTCCATCAGAGACGTGGGATGTTTTGTTTGCAGCTGTTTGTAACGCTACGGATTTGTCCAAGTTTTCAAGAAGTGCACAAGGCGAAATTATCCTAAGAAGACAGCAAATAAGAATTCCAGACATCTGCAAAGGAGCCTCAACAATCACATCCAGCTCTTCAAAGAAAAAAGACAAATTGGCATGAAGATTCCGACAGGATTGAACGGGCAAACACTGGCACCTGAACGCTGAAGTTTACTTAATAGACAAGAAAAATCATCGCAAATTTCTCTCCAATGGACATTATTTCAAGAGGATCAAAGACGATTTAAATATTTCCCATAAAGTGGTTCCTGGGACATCAATTCCACTATATTTCATCCGAGAAAGCGATTTATTGTATTTGCTGCGTTGCTTCACGGACAATATTTTTGTACATGCTACGGACCCGTGAAACGCCGCACATGAAATAATCAAGTTGTATTTTGCATGTGCATTATCCGACTTTATTTCACCAATCTCAGTGACTGAGCAGAAGCGCATTGATTGTGTTGCGGCGGACTATGGACGAGCAAGCCCGGATCATGCAGGCTCTCGGCGGTGTCAGCCTGGCCGGTCACTCGGTACAGGGAGGCATGGCTCTGCCGCCTCCACATGGACACGACGGAACCGATGGGGATGGAAGAAAACAAGACATCGGTGACATTCTGCATCAAATCATGACCATCACCGACCAAAGCCTGGACGAGGCGCAAGCAAAGTTGGTGCAATTTTTAACAGAAACCTTTTCATTGTTAGTTTTGATGATAGTCCTCTATTTACGTTTCTTATTCGTGGTTTAATGCGCTGTCATTTATCCATTCCAGTAGAGACCAGTTCGGTTAACTTTTAATCTGCACTGCCCTCCACTCGTCTAAAATCACTTGTCATAACAGTTCATATTTGTACAAATGTAAACCATATGCGTGTCACCCCGTCACGTTTTGCATTTGGTAGTTTTCACAAATTGCGTTATCAAAGATGTCTAAAGTTAATTTTTCAAATTTAGGGTAGAATACAGCAATACTTTTGCCGACACATGTGTATTGTAATAAATGAAGTGTAGCTCTGACCTTCACATTGACAATGATACACAGGTAAAGTAGTGAACACATGTGGGCATCTCATTAAAAGTTTCAACATCACACGTTTTACTCCTGAACTAAAGAGGCCTCATACGGCCCTTAGAAACTACATGGAATCTTTGTGTGTAATGCTTGCATCTCATTCTAGAATTAAAACAAATAGTCAGTATATATTTTATGTAACTTAGTTTTAACTTCTTGCTGTGTAACATTGACCATAACGTTAGAAACCCCGACCTCACCTCATTACTTAAACGTGTTGTCAGTATAAAGTAATGCATTTTCTGGGAAAATTCAAAATAAGTACTGAATGTCTGCAAAAGTTTTTAATGGGACAGAATTATGAGTTTTAAGTGACTATATATCAATCTCGTTTCTTGCTCCCAATTGGTACAGGAAACATGGACTCAACTGTCACAGAATGAAGCCTGCCCTCTTCAGTGTCCTCTGCGAGATCAAAGAGAAAACAGGTAAGATAATGCAAAGGCAAAATTACGCACAGACATCTCGTGAAGAAAAAAGCAACAGTACAATGCCACTAATCCTTTAGACACCGCCATCTTTACTGGTGCGTTTTATTTTGGTCGTCTGCGGGATCCGGTTGTACTGAGCCAAATTACGCATCCCGTTTCTGATTCTCAGTTGTGAAAATGGATAGTCACAATTGCATTTGCCTGCATAAAACTGCGAAACAGACTAAAATAATAAGCAATTTCCCCTCTGCGTTGCATCTCGTCCGTTGCACCGTGAGGCTGAACTGAGTGAGTGCCTTTTACTGTGCATGCATGAGAGAGGCACCCTGGCAGTGTACCCTTGTTTACAGCGGGCTATTCTCACACCATCCGTTTAATCTTTCGAGACCCACATTTGGTGAATTGTTAAAAATTAGGCATCGTCTGGATATTGTGTATTTGACATTGGGGGTTGCAGTGCACGGTGTTAATACTGTAGATCTTGCTTGTTTTAATTATAGCCTAATATCTTCAAGTGAGCGCTTACGCCTGTTTAGAAATGCGGTTCGGAGAGCCGTCCAATTCCTGCACTCCTCTGCCTAGTTATGCGACCAATTTACTGGATCATTATTGTCAGTTTCTGCGGATCTGTAGATAATTATTGCCCCATTTTATTATGAAAGGCACAAATATTGTGAAGGTTACATTGTTCACATGCGCGTTCAGAGACGCGCGGCATGTTGGTGTCGTTGTGTAAATGGTGTTAAGACCGACTCGTTATGAGCAGAAGCGGTCGATGTGTCATTTATTATTGATAGGAGACAATTGATTTAGTTTGACGTGAGACTCTGGAAAGGGATTTAAAAACGTTCAGTTTCGGTCACAATCACAGCCCGAGATCTTCAAAAAAATGTCATTTATGCATATTATTTACATTTATATTTTAGTTTTTGAGTAGGCCAGCAACAAGCATTGATTTTACTGTCCAGTTTATTTAAATATATGTTTTATTCTTTTTTTGTGATAGAAAGTCAAAGGACTTTTTTTGTGCATATGCATTTATAATTTCCGAGGGATGTGTGAGAACACGTGCATGTGTGTGTATCTGTCTCAAAAAGTGCGTGTGTGTATAGAAGAAAATAAGCCTAAAATGTAAAACATATGCCCTGGCCCACCAAACAGAAATATTTCTGTCCTCACTTTTCTGACACTGAAGCAATGAAGTCCAATGACAGAAACAGCACGTGCGCTACCAAGGCTATACCGCCTGCCCCAATGACACGGAGCATTAGCATATGTCACTGTCTCCCAAAAGATAGTTTTTTCAATGCCCGTTGAAACACGGGATAGCTTAGAAGACGTAATTTAATGTGCAGTTTTTTCTTGATGTTCAGCGGCTGGTTTTATTTAAGCGACGGTTAACACACGCGGGTGATATGGCGAGGATGAGCGCAAAGGCGCGCGCGTTCTGTACCCATGCAGGTATAAAGAGAGAATGACCACATAACCTGATATGCAGGATCCAGAGAGATACTTAGATAAAGGGCTTTTACCAGGAGTGTGCAGTGTGTATTTTGGAATAATGCGGAAGAAGAATAGCAGACCGAAATCCTTAAGGTGAGCCCAAAACACCATAGCTGTCGCATTAAATTCGACCAAAAAAGATGTTTGTGGTTTTGTCTTTTCTTAAAACAAACAATAGCAGTGCATCAGTACTGATGCTCTAATTGTTTGTTTTAAGAAATGACATCATAGGATGTTGAAAGAAATATGTTCAACACTCTTTGGTTAAAGGTGTAATTATTATTATTACACCTTCTCACGTGTACAGGAATTTGTTTTATATAAATATAAACTATTACTCGGTATTTAGAAAAAGGTTTGTGCTTATTTTGTAAGATTTTAATTGTTTAAAATGAACAAGTTGATCATTTTACATATTACAGCCTATATAGTAATAGTCAAAGTTGGAATATCAGCTCATGTGTTTATTGTATAGTCTCAGTGTGGTGGCAGGCAGAACAGTGCTTTTCCAGATTTGTGGCCTTTGTGTGGCTTATAAGCAGGAGTGACTAGAGGAAGATCATAAAACTTAATGAACTTCTCGGCCGTTGGAGGTCTCGACTGCGGGAGGGCAAGGCCCTGCTCCATCGCCTAGTCTGCTAGAGGAGTTCTTTATGTCTGTCAAGAAATTATTTTTACAGGTTGTAATTGTAACTTATGTGATGAGGCTGTGATGTGTTTCAAGAAATTATGTGGATAAAGTACGAAGGAGAAATGGAGAAAATTTATGTGTGGTGCTCTTGCATAATATGATAATAAATTTAATTTCAAATTTACATTAATATTAAATAATGTCATTGCACGCAATGATATTTTTTATCTCAAAGAGTCAGATTTTTTAATGGGTGCCTACAGTATGTGTCAGTGTGTGTCAGTGTGCACACAAATACATTCCTGTATTTTTTTCATTTAAACAATGCTCCTTAATTGTCACATATAAAACACTGCCCGCAAAATATAGTTTTATTTATTGGAAACTTTTATTCCCTTTCTTTTTGCCTTGCATGTGATTTGTAATTATTTTAAACCCACCTGCAGCTGTTGACTGAGTTTCCATGTGCACCTATCATGTTTCGTTTAATACAGCTATGTCCCTTATTACATTATAGCTCTAATTAAATATGCATAAAGAGTAGAGTCCCTAAGTATGCTAATTATTTAAATGAGCTTGTTTACTAGCTCACTTGCTGTAATCTCGGGTAATCCCTCTGACGCTGCCTGTTTGAATGCTTTCTTTTTTCCTTCTTAACGCATCCGGACTAATTTCCTAACAAGCTTCTCTCTGCTAATTTGTTTCTTAACTCACAATTGAACTCTCAAGCATTATATTTTCTGCTTTCTTAGTTTGTGCATATAAGTTGCTTTTCATTATTTTCTGCTCTGTATGATCATGCGCTAGGATAATTTCAGAGGATGCAAAAACTAGGAGTAAGAGAGGTTTGTGTTGTTTTTAAAAGAGACAATTGACTACTGTAGGATAGCACTATTCCAATATACCTGCTGTAGTGTGAAGGTATTTCTAAAGCCGATGTTTTTGTCGTGAGTACGAGACTTTTTTCCTCTCACCGCGGGCCTGTTGAAGGACATTGTCTCATCAGACTGATAAGAAAGACTTCCTCTGATAAGCATTCTGCTACTGCTGCTCCTTGTGTTTTTTTCTGTGAGGTTTTTAAAACATGCCACACACATACCTAGTGAGCATCTAGTGTCAGAGTAGTATGCACATTTTGCTTAACAGATGTGGTTCTTCAGAAATGAGAAGTTGTGGGCCCGTTGTCAGCGTCGATAACGTTGCCGTGAGGTAATCTGTCCCGCAAGAGGGTTTGCGTGTAAGAGACGGACAGAGGAAATTTGTGAAAATGGAAAACTACAGCACCGCAGTTGATATAATTCCTGGAAGTTATCGGCCGTGGCGCACACGCTGGGCGAATTGTTTCGCATGCTGTACAAGTTCTGACAATTTATGATTGCTGTGGAGATCAGTCATTGAATGTGCTATTTGCCCATTGGATCGTGTTTATTATTTTCTCAATAACATAACAGAACAAAGCTTTAAAGTTACATCATAACCGGCTTGCTAACAACTCAACTCATTTTTGAACATTTACTGGGTATCAGCTACCATCTTTGCATGGTTTACGATTAATACTTTTCATAGTTGAACCGTGCGTGTGTTTGTGATATTGTACAGTTTGCTCCATGCAGTCATCGCTAAATTTAATCTCTCTTTATACAATAAGAGAAAATACTAACAACTGCCAGGGCTGATGTATGAAAAAGTTCCTATCAGAGATATTTTTCGGCCTTTTATTTGTGAATCACAGCAGAGCTTTGAAAAGATGAAACATTCATTGTTGCTTTTGGATGTGATGCAAAGGGGGCTTGAAGGCGAAAAAGGGTAAATCAAACCTGAAGTGTTTGTACTGTAACTATGTAAACAGTGTGAAGGAAAAGCTGTGTATGTACATCTGTTTGTGTAGAGAGCGGAGAGAGAGATGATGTGTGTGTGACTGTTGCACGAGTGTGTGTGTGTGTGTCACGTCGGTATGTAATAGGTTTATGAGTGTGTACCCTGCGTGTTTGCCTTGACTATAGAACATCACACGCTTCTCTCGGCATAATCATCATGTCACCGTCACTGGAGGGGTGAGAATGTTGGAGTTACACATTTGCACCAAGAAAAGGATGAGGAGAGATGTGTGGAGCGCCTCTGGATCTCACTTATCACTCATTCTGAAGGTTGTGAAAGACAACTGCTATATTGACAAATGAACATGCTGAGATAATTGTCAGATTAACCGCAGATTACCGCAAATTCAAAGTCCTGTCAGGGCCGGTAGGTTTGAGATGTTTTCCTGGGGGGCCCAGGGCACTGCGGAGAATTGGCATGAAAAATGTCTTTCTGTTTTTGCAAAAAAAGAGTGGCTGGGTGAGATGATGTGGGAGAGAGAGAGAAAGAGAGAGGGTGGGTGGAAAGGAGGAAAGGAGGGAGATGCATACATGGCGGATAAATGGATAGCAGCGTTTTGCAATGCAAAGCCGTCTGTAGTGTTGGGGAGCCTTCTTGGCACTCCACAAACTGCGACTGGAGGCCCTGAGTAGATTTCCCCATTGCTAATGCCCTAGAAGTATTAATTCACTTTGATATGCTAATTAGAGGGCATTATGCAAGAAATGAGATTAAGTGGCAGCGTGAAGTCATTTGCCTGTCAGTAAATTGAGTGTTTTTAGCAGGAGGGGTTTGTTTTTTTCCTTCCACTTTCTCTCGCTTTTGCATTTAAATGAATCAAATGAAGGGAATGTGGCAGAATGCTTGAAAATATTTTTTTTGTTAGCAGATGCTGTTTTTTGCTTTCTCAGTGTCTTTCGGTTTCCGTCGCTCTCTCGCTTTCCTCCAGGTATCTGTTTTTTCTCAGGTCTCTCAAACTTGTTGGCCCTAATGGCTGAATCGTTAACTTTTTCTTGCATACGTTTTTAAACCATCATCTTTATAAGTGTGTGTGTGTGTGTGTATGTTACGACTATAAATGACGGCATCAATTTATTTGTTGGCATTAGGGGTATCACAGCATATCGATACTGCCAATAGCCGTGATATTAAAATCCAATATCACCGATACCGTGTTATCACCGATACCGTGTTAACCGGTCACGTATCGTGATATCGCAAACCATTCAACATCCATTCAAAATGTTGCTTTAAGAGTGGTTACAAACTCTCTTGCTCTGCATCCATGGACTTGTATTAAGAGTGTGATTTGTTGACCAAATAACAGATAAAATGCAAAATAAACAAAAAAAAGATGAATTTCACTGACTTATTTCTTTTTAAAAAACATTGAATAAATATTGTGATAATATCGTTACCGTACAGTTGTTTGGCTACGATAACCGTGCAGTGAACATTTGATATTGTGACAGTTCTAGTCGGCATAATTTATTTATTTAATTTAGGTTACTTTCTGTGCCGCTTTTGATCTCGGCCAAAGAAGTCCCGAATCTCAACGTGCGGAGAATAAACTTGTCTGATTTGTTTCGAGAGGGAATACAGAAGTGCAGCGGCGAATTGAGGAAGACCTCTGCTGGGTCGGCTGTGTGCTAATCAGTCAGCGTGCGTGCGCGCGCGGGGGGGCCTTGCGCTCGGGTTGTTTGCTTTCTCGCCGCCGGTAGAGAGCAGGGCTGCCGGCAGCAGTGGCAGATGCGGCGAGGAATAACAAAGGTGAAAGATTACCTCCATATGGCATTTCTGACCAGGAAAGAGAGGATGGGGGGGGTTAGGTGCGCTCCGGAGCAACACTCCGTTCTGAAGTGAGGTTTAATCAATACAGAGAGATTACAGAAAACTATTACAGGACCAAAATCATAGGCTCTTCTTTCTCTCTCGCTCGGTTTCTCTCTTCTCTTGTTTGCAGGCTCGGCGGCGACTGCCTGCCTATTGACTTGTTGTTTTTCTGACCTTTGACTCATCAAGTTCAGAAACGGGAGGTCTGGAGGAGAGACTGCAGGAAGCCGGCAGCGTGGCCCCCGCTGTGCTGTTCCCCTCACATACGCACACACACACTGGTGGTTATTTTTCAGGGAAGGGATGCGTGTTGTTATTTTCTGCATATACGGCGAGCCCCTTCTTTGTGCACTCTGAACCGGCTGAATTAATTTGTAGCCACCGTCGTAATTAACCACATGCGAAGCTGGCTAAAAGCATTACCTTGAAAAAATGGAATGCGAGGATTTCGAGAGTAAGCGTTTCTTAAGCCCTCGGGGACCATTCATTTTGAGGCGCCCCGACAAAGCGGTAATGAGCCAACTAAATCTACCCTGAAGTTAATTTGACATCTGCTGGGTTATTGTGGTTATTACTTGTATTGTTATCGTTATGTTTTTGGGTATTTATTTTCGATCGTTTTTTGCTTGGTTTAGTAATACGACGCAAAATATCGTCAATATGATCATTACGTTAAGC